>NC_057813.1:219496286-219598513 GCF_018294505.1 Triticum aestivum | reverse complement strand
CCCCCGATCTGGATCGGGGGAAAAGGCGCCCTGCCGCCGCCCGGAACCCCCGCCGGAGCCGCCCCGCCGCCCTGCCGTCGTTGGTGCCACCTGCGCCGCCTCGTCGCCTCGCCTCATGCCCGCCAGCCTCCCCAGGCCTCGTCGACGCTCGTCGTCCCTGCCGGCAACCTCCCCCGACGCCGCCCGGATCAATCTTCGCCGCCGAACAGGACTACCTCGTCGGACTGCCTCCCTGACGCCGTCGTCTCCGTCCTCCGCCCCAAGCCCCGCTGCCCCAGACCCTACTCCCCCTGTGAGGCCCTCTCCTCCTCTCTCCCTCGCATGCACGCGCTCACACACCGGCGCCCCGCGCGCACCCACTAGGGTCGTGCCCCGCACGCGCCCATCTCGCGTCGGCGCCCCTGGCGCCCGCACAGCTCCGTCCCTGCTCCCTCGCCTCCGTCGCCCCCTGTTCCCCTGCAAGTGCGCCTCCCGTCCTCTGAACTTGGCCGCGGCCCACCCTCCCGCGGCTCCCTCCGCCGCGCCGGAGCCCCAGCGGTGGCCGCTGGTTGATCCCGTGCCTACTCCCGTTGTCCATGGGCGAGGCCACCAGACGGGCGCCCGCCCGCACCCGCTCGGGCAGTGCCCGCCGCCCGCACCCGCTAAGGCCCCTGGGGCCTATGACAGATGGGCCCCATGCCCATAACGTTTTATAAAAAAAGGAATTAAAAATAAAAATAATAAATAAAAAAATGATTTAATAAAATTAATTATTAATTAATTAATTATCTAATGAATTAATTAAGTTAATTAATCCGGTTTAATTAATTTAATTAACTAGTTAGGTTAATTAAATAGTAATTAAATTAACTAATCTCTAATTAACCTAATCAGAGAATGACAGGTGGGTCCCACTGGACCCACATGTCAGGTTGACCAAGTCAACTCTGTTGACTGCTGACGTCGGCATGACATCATGCTGACGTCATAAATCCATTTTTCGAATTAATTAAATAAGTAATTAAATTCCAGAAATTAATAAAATCTTTAGAGAATCATATCTTTTAATCCGTAACTCGGATTAAAATATTTTCAACATGAAAGTTGCTCAGAACGACGAGACGAATCCGGATACGCAACCCGTTCGTCCGCCACACCCCCCTAACCTATCAAACTCGCAACTTTCCCCCTCCGGCTCCTTTGTCCGAAAATGCGAAACACCGGGAATACTTTCCCGGATGATTCCCCCCTTCACCGGTACCACCTCGTACCGCGTTAGGGTACACCTAGCATCACGCTTCGTCATGTCATGCATCCTCATGCATTTGTTTGCATTATATTTATTGTTTCTTCCCCCTCTTCTCTCGCTAGACATCGAGACCGACGCCGCTGCTACCCAGTACGACTACGGTGTTGACGACCCCTCTCTCTTGCCAGAGCAACCAGGCAAGCCCCCCCTTTGATCACCAGATATCGCCTATTCTTCTCTATACTACTTGCATTAGAGTAGTGTAGCATGTTACTGTTGGTTACCCCTATTCTGTTGCATAGCCTGTCATTGTTGCTACAGTCATTGATACCTTACCCGCAATCCTACATGCTTAGCATAGGATGCTAGTATTTTCATCTGTGGCCCTACATTCTTGTCCGTCTGCTGTGCTATACTATCGGGCCGTGATCACTCGGGAGGTGATCACGGGTATATATGATACATGTGGTGACCAAAGACGGGTCGGCTGGTGGAGCACCCGCGAGTGGATCTTTGTGGCGGAGCGACAGGGCAGGTTGAGTCCGCCTAGGAGAGAGGTGGGCCTGGCCCTGTTCGGCGTTCGCGGATACTTAACACGCTTAACGAGATCTTGGTATTTGATCTGAGTTGGCTACAGCCTATACGCACTAACCAACTACGTGGGAAAGATATGGGCACTCGGCGTCGTGGTATCAGCCGAAGCACTTCATGACGCCAGCGATGGAGCGGCGCGCGCCGAATTGGACTGGAACGCCACTAGGCTAGGTCTGCTTTCGGCCACCCACGCAACGTGCAGGTGTGCTCAGGACGATGGGCCCAGACCCCTGCGCGCTTAGGTTTAGACCGGCGTGCTGGCCTCTCTGTTGTGCCTAGGTGGGGCTGCGACGTGTTGATCTTCCGTGGCCGGGCATGACCCAGGAAAGTGTGTCCGGCCAAATGGGATCAAGCGTGTTGGGTAAGTTGGTGCACCCCTGCAGGGAAGTTAATCTATTCGAATAGTCGTGATCTTCGGTAACAGGACGACTTGGAGTTGTACCTTGACCTTATGACAACTAGAACCGGATACTTAATAAAACACACCCTTCCAAGTTCCACAGACAACCCGGTGATCGCTTTTCCACAGGGCGACGAGGGGAGGATCGCCGGGTAGGTTTATGCTATGCGATGCTACTAGAGATGCTACTTGGAGAGGCTACTTGGAGGACTTCAATCTACTCTCTTCTACATGCTGCAAGACGGAGGCTGCCAGAAGCGTAGTCTTCGACAGGATTAGCTATCCCCCTCTTATTCTGGCATTCTGCAGTTCAGTCCACCGATATGGCCCTTTACACATATACCCATGCATATGTAGTGTAGCTCCTTGCTTGCGAGTACTTTGGATGAGTACTCACGGTTGATTTTCTCCCTCTTTTCCCCTTTCCCTTCTACCTGGTTGTCGCAACCAGATGCTGGAGTCCAGGAGCCAGACGCCACCTTCGACGACGACCCCTACTACAATGGAGGTGCCTACTACTACGTGCAGCCCGCTGACGACGACCAGGAGTAGTTAGGAGGATCCCAGGCAGGAGGCCTACGCCTCTTTCGATCTGTATCCCAGTTTGTGCTAGCCATCCTATGGCAACTTGTTTAACTTATGTCTGTACTCAGATATTGCTGCTTCCGCTAACTCGTCTATGATCGAGCACTTGTATTCGAGCCCTCGAGGCCCCTGGCTTGTATTCTGATGCTTGTATGACTTATTTATGTTTTAGAGTTGTGTCGTGATATCTTCCCATGAGTCCCTGATCTTGATCGTACACATTTGCGTGCATGATTAGTGTACGATTGAATCGGGGGCGTCACAGGAATCTATGTGTAACAGTTAGATTTTGTGTGGAGGCTATATATACCCCTCCACCCACTCTTCTTTCGTGAGGAGAGCCATTAGAACATACCTAAGCTTCCACTACTCATTTTCTGCGAGAGAACCACCTACTCATGTGTTGAGACCAAGATATTCCAATCCTATCATATGAATCTTGATCTTTAGCCTTCCCCAAGTTGCTTTTCACTCAAATCATCTTTCCACCATAGCCAAATCTATGAGAGAGAGTTGAGTGTTGGGGGAGACTATCATTTGAAGCACAAGAGCAAGGAGTTCATCATCAACGCACCATCTATTACCTTTTGGAGAGTGGTGTCTCCTAGATTGGTTAGGTGTCACTTGGGAGCCTCCGTCAAGATTGTGGAGTTGAACCAAGGAGTTTGTAAGGGCAAGGAGATCGCCTACTTCATGAAGATCTACCCTAGTGAGGCAAGTCCTTCGTTGGCGATGGCTATGATGGGATAGACAAGGTTGCTTCTTCGTGGACCCTTCATGGGTGGAGCCCTCCGTGGACTCGCGCAACCGTTACCCTTCATGGGTTGAAGTCTCCATCACGTGGATGTACGATAGCACCACCTATCGGAACCACGCCAAAAATCTCCGTGTCTCCAATTGCGTTTGCACACTCCAATCCCATCCCTTTAGTTTCTTGCAAGTTGCATGCTTTACTTTCCGCTGCTCATATACTCTTTGCATGCTTGCTTGAATTGCATTGTGTATGCTTGAAATTGTGTTAATCTACCACCTCAACTTGAAAAACTTTAAAACTACCAACTTTTTTTGTTGATGGTCTAATCACCCCCCTCTAGACACCTCTTCTCGATCCTTTCAATTGGTATCAAAGCTTTGGTCTCCATTGCTTTGGTTTAATCACCATTGGAGGAAGATGGATGAGTCTAGGTTGGGGAGTCTTAGACGTAGAGTGCCTATGCTTGATGGAGAGTTCTTTAGGGAGTGGAAAAATGAGATGCTTGGAATCTTTCATGAATATCACTTGAACAAGTACATTACAACTCCTTGTGAACCCCTTGTTGATCCCTTGCGTCCTACCCATGATGACTCTCTTGACATGATTCGCAATCTTAGAACTATCAATCTTATCACTAGAGGTTTGCCTAGAAATTTAATTGGTCACTTGCCTACTCTTTATTGTGCATATACAAAATGAGATTCCTTGAGGAACGATTTCCAGACTTTTCCTTGAAAAACTTAGATGAGATTCTTCACAAGTCTATTGCTTTGAACAAGATGAATCCCAATGATCCTAAGTTTGGAGATTGTTTATTTGAGGTTACCAATGTTATGCGTGCCAAAGGAGATGTTGGAATCATTAGCAATATTATTTCCGAAACTACTGGAATTCATAGAGATGAATATTGTCAAAATCATAGAATCACTCTCTCTAGGAAATGATCATTTGCAAGATGATGTTGAACATGGATACTATGATGAAGATGATGATAATGACTTTGATCTTGAAGAATCTATGAGACACTTTGGTCTTATGGCTAACCTTCGTGGCTACATGGCTGGAGGAAAGGAATGGGTCCTTGATAGTGGATGTACCGATCACATGACCGGAGATAAAGATATGTTTCGTGAGCTTGCTGAAAACGACGGCCCTCGAAAGTATGTCACTTTCGGTGCTAACTCAAAGGGTAAGGTGGTTGGCCTCGGTAAGGTGGCCATGTCACATGACAGCTCCATACAAAATGTTATGCTCGTTGAATCTCTTGGCTATAATCCACTTTCTGTATCTAGACTAGCTGACTTTGGTTTCCATGTGCTATTTACTAAAGTAGACTGCCAAGTGTTTCGAAGAGATAATCATAAAATGGTCTTTACCGGCATACGTAGAGGTGATCTATACACTGTTGACTTCACTAAAAAGGCTCAACCTAGAACTTGCTTAATTGCTAAATCTTCCAAAGGCTGGTTGTGGCATAGACGGTTAGGTCATGTGGGCATGCGAAACCTTGACAAGCTTATTAAAGGTGATCATATCCTTGGTGTTAAAGATGTCATATTTGACAAGATAGACTTTGCAGCGCTTGCCAAGCAGGAACACGGGTTGGAGGAAGCCACCCAGTGGAGAACATCATGACCACGAGAAGACCGCTCGAGCTACTTCACATGGATCTTTTTGGTCCCAACGCTTACAAAACTCTCGGTGGTAACTCGTTTGGACTAGTCATCGTTGATGATTTTTCAAGATTTACGTGGGTGTTCTTTCTCGATGATAAATCACAGGTTCAAAAGATCTTCAAAAACTTTGTTAGGAAGGCCCAAAACCAATTTGAAGTGAAGATCAAGAAGGTTCGTAGCGACAACGAAATGGAGTTCAAGAACGCCAATGTGGACACATTTCTTGACGAAGAAGGGGTCTCACATGAGTTCTCGGCTACATACACACCTCAACAAAATGGAGTTGTTGAGAGGAAGAATCGGACGCTCATCAAAACGGCGAGAATGATGCTTGATGAGTACAACACGCCAAAACACTTTTGGGCAGAAGCGGTTGAGACAGCTTGTCATGCAATGAATCATCTATATCTTCACAAGCTACTCGGCAAGACGGCATACGAGCTCCTCACCAGTAACAAACCCCAACTTGGATACATTCAGGTATTCGGCTCAAAGTGTTACATTCTTGACAAGCATCGTCGTTCAAAATTTGCCCCTAAGTCTCATGAAGGTTTCCTACTCGGTTATGGCTCTAACTCTCACACTTACCGTGTCTACAATAATTTCACCCGAAAGGTTGAAGAGATAGTAGATGTGAAGTTTGATGAATCTAACGGCTCACAAGTAGAGCAATTGCCAATTGATGTAGGTGACAAAGATCCTTCAGAAGCGATCCAAGAGTTGTCTATCGGCAAGATTCGCCCAACGGAGGTGAAGGAGAGTACCTCGTCTCTCCAAGTAGAAGCCTCAACCTCACGCCAAGGTGAACCACGAGTTGACTTGGAGGCATCCACAAGTGGGACACATCAAGGCGATGAGAATGAGGGTGTACAACAAGATGAACCTCGACGATCTCCTTCTCCACCTCCACGGGAGAACGACCACGCCAAAAACAACGAAGAAAGACAAGAAGAAGAACAAGACAATGAAGAGAATGTTCCACCCCGACCCAAACAAAAGCTATCACGAGTTTGAGCAAGAGTCTCAAGAGATCATCCCGTCAAACAAATCTTTGATGACATTCAAAACAGGAGAATTGCTCGCTCTAAAACTCGTTTGGCTAACTTTTGTGAATATTACTTATTCATTTCTAGCATTTAACCTATGAAGGTTGAAGAAGCATTATAAGATCCGGATTGGCTAAATGCCATGCACGAAGAGCTTCACAACTTTAAGAGGAACCAAGTATGGACGTTGGTTGAGAAGCCCGATGAGAAGCACAATGTCATGGGAACCAAATGGGTATTTCGGAACAAGCAAGATGAAGATGGACAAGTTGTACGCAACAAGGCTTGTCTCGTTGCTCAAGGCTACACTCAAGTCAAAGGTATGGACTATGGTTAGACTTATGCCCCCATTGCTAGACTTGAGTCCATTCGCATCCTACTTGCCTATGCCAATCATCATGACATTAACTTATATCAAATGGACATCAAAAGTTCTTTTCTTAATGGTGAAATTGAGGAGGAAGTCTATGTTAAACAACCTCCCGGCTTTCTTAATCCTAAGAAACCCGACCATGTTTACAAACTTCACAAAGCTCTTTATGGTCTTAAGCAAGCTCCTAGAGCTGGGTATAAATGCTTGACTAAGTTTCTTCTTGATAAATGGTTTGAAATTGGTAAAATTGATTCTACACTCTTTACCAAAAGGGTTAATGGAGAATTATTTGTGTGCCAAATTTATGTTGATGATATCATATTTGGATCAACTAACCCTCATTTTAGTGAGAAGTTTGGGAAGCTTATGTCGGAGAAGGTTGAGATGTCTATGATGAGTGAACTCAAGTTCTTTCTTGGTTTGCAAATCAAGCAAACTAAGGAGGGAACCTTTATGTCTCAAACAAAGTATACCAAGGACTTATTCAAGAAGTTCAACATGCAAGAATGCAAAGGTATGAGTACCCCCATGCCTACTAGTGGACATCTTGACTTGACAAAGGATGGCGAACCGGTTGACCAAAAGCTTTACCGCTCTATGATTGGTTCATAGTTATATCTATGTGCCTCCCGTCCCGATATCATGCTAAGTGTGTGCATGTGTGCACGATATCAAGCAGTCCCCAAAGAATGTCATCTTAAGGCTGTGAAAATGGTAGTGAGATACTTAATACATACACCAAATTTTGGCATTTGGTATCCTAAGAGGTCTTTTTTTTATCTTGTTGGCTACTCCGACTCGGACTATGCCGGTGACAAGGTTGATAGAAAGTCCACTTTGGGTACTTGTCAATTTCTTGGTAGATCTCTTGTGTCTTGGTCCTCCAAGAAACAAAACTCAGTATCCTTATCCACCGCCGAAGCGGAATACATTGCCGCTGGTTCATGTTGTGCTCAATTACTTTGGATGACCCAAACTCTTAAAGATTAGGGGATATATGTGAAACATGTTCCATTGCTTTGTGACAATGAGAGTGCTATTAAGATTGCTCATAATCCTGGGGAACATTATCGAACTAAGCATATTGAAGTTTGTCATCATTTCATTCGAGATCATGTTGATAAGGGAGATATCAAACTTAAGCATGCTCATACCGACAAGCAATTGGCGGATATATTCACTAAACCACTTGATGAGAAAGTATTTTGCAGGTTGAGAGGTGAACTGAACATCACTGATTCCTCAAATTTGGAGTAGAAACTCCATGTGGATGCATGCAAGGCATGATCCTTACTATGACTAATCCTTGATCATTCTCTTATAATGATGATCATATGTCTTGGATACTCTTGTATTCTTGCATGCTATCTAACCCTTGTAGGAACATGGATAAGCCCAACTCCATGAGATTGCAGCTCAATCACATTTTAAGCAATCTCTACATCTCCAAGTCTCTACAATGGTGGATGAAGACAAGGAAGCACGAAACGATTCAATATATATCCTTTGACAAATTCCATGTATCAAATTTCAATTGATATCAAATTTCATGATTGTCACTTTGGATGCACAAGTGCTCTTCCTTGCAAAACTAACCTATTTAGGAAGGTGAACTTCAACTACAGTTGGTGCTCCCAACTCTTGATGATCTACATCAACTTGAGCACCCTACACAAGTTCAACTACATGACCAAGTTCATCACCACCACCCAAGGTATGTCATTCCATCTTAGAGAAGCTTAACCCCAAGACATGGGTCAAAGCAACTCAAAAAGATGAGAATACATCAAAATGCTTAAATGAAAAATGGCAACCCCATTTTAAGCTTACACGATGAGTATGACCTATGATCAAGTGTCTTCACTTGACTCCTAAGTCAATAGTCTCTAACATAGGTGACTTTGTCGCCGACCAATTCTAGATGAAGTAATGTGTTGTTCTTTGTGCCCTTGCATTTGTCTCATGCATGCTAGTTCCCCTTTCAAAAAAACTTCATCTAGATGTCCTTTCTTTCCTCTGTTATCTCTTGCATTTCCCTGCATCCAATTCATTGCAAATCATTCGGTTAATTCCTTGCATATCCTTGTGAGATCTTATTTGCCTAGTGAGCTGAGGTGACAAGAAGTTACTCCATGGGTTGAACTCGGTCTCATCGGGTTGATTTCTTCGGCTGAACTGAATCAACTCGGTGCCACCGATTGCAACCACTCGGTGCTACCGATTTCAGACCTGAGACAAAATTTGTGTCACTTGCATTCTGCATATTTGTCCCAGCTCCACTCTTTGTAACTTGTCCTCTACCAGCATCATTATTACACATGACTTTGTAATGTGACTCCAGGACTAAACCTACTTGACACATGCTCCAGAAGTCCCTTCTTGGAAATTGATGTCAAAGGGGGAGAGAGAAGCACATCAAAGCTTATCACATAAGAGAGAATGCACTCATAAAAGCTTCTCCTGAAGCTCTTATTCTTTAGAGGAAAGTTGTCTCATGTCTTCAAGAGGGTAAAGACATGATAGTATATGTTATGATCTTATCTTACTCTGGTCATTTGCTTGTTTGCTCTGATTTTCTGCTACCCTATCTACTCCCATTATCCCATGTCAGATTCAGGGGGAGAAAGACATATAAGGGAAGAAAATCTTTGGAATTCATTGCATATCTTTATTCTTGGGGACATGGCAATATCCAAATAGAGTACCTAGTACTCACGCCCTACATGTCACCCCAGTCTTGGTATTCTTGTGCTCTTTAGTTCTTGCTCTGTCTAGTAGATGTTCTTGTGTTACCCAACCTTGTTTACACAGGTACATCTTCTTCAAGCTAGCTCAAGACCACAAGGTAAGTATATGCATCATACTCATATGCATGAAGATCCGTTGTTGTGGTACATATTGTTTGCAAGAGAGACACATGAACATGAAGGTGTATTTCCAGTATCTATATCATTTTCTCTGATGCATATAGCCAAGACACATGTAACTCATTGCTTGCTCTGACATGTTTATGCATTCTCATACTCTTATGATCTATTATCACATGATTGCATACATGTAGGGGGAGCCAATGCATGTTGCATGTCCTTCCAAAGATTTACTTGCTATTTCCTTATATCTTTATCTAAAGCTTTGATGTATGTTGTCATCAATTACCAAAAAGGGGGAGATTGAAAGCACAAGTGCTCCCTGGGTGATTTTGGTAATTCATGACAACATATCTCTTGTTGGACTAATACTTCTACCTAGTGCATTTCAGATAAGTTCAACATTGGAGTGGCATGGACATGGACAATAGGATGTGGAACCCCTTCAAGATGCTAAGGACAAATATTAGCAACAAGCTCAAGACTACATTTTCATTTTAGTGATCCAAGATCACATTGAGACCATAGGAAAGCCAATACTATTCAATGGAGATGAGGTGTTGCTTAATGGCTTGCTTGCTCAAAGTGCTTAGTGATATGCTCCAAAACCCTCAGCCACTTTCTCACATCCACATATGTCCTAAACCTAAATGTCAAACTCGGCTCCACCGACTTTGTCTATCCGGCACCAGTTTCATCTTACTCAGCCACTGCCAAACCATAGTCACTTTGGTCGCATCAATGGGATCTCGGTCTCACTGAGATGGGCTTGCAAACTCTCTGTGATTTATTGTAACATTTTAGGTCTAACCGAGTTTGTCAGTTGGTCCCACCGAGTTTACTTGACCAATCCTCTGTTTACTTATTACCAAAATCGGTCTCACCGAGTTTGAGTAATCGGTCAAACCGAGTTGAGGTTTTACCCTAACCCCTTCACATCGGTCCCGCCGACATGACTACATCGGTCTCACCGAAAACTCTAACATTCATATTTTTACCTGGATCGGACTAACCGAGTTTGCTGATTCGGTCCCATCAAGTTTGGGAATCTGTGTGTAACGGTTAGATTTCGTGCGGAGGCTATATATACCCCTCCACCCACTCTTCATTCGTGAGGAGAGCCTTCAGAACATACCTACACTTCCACTACTCATTTTCTGAGAGAGAACCACCTATTCATGTGTTGACACCAAGATATTCCAATCCTACCATATGAATCTTGATCTCTAGCCTTCCCCAAGTTGCTTCCCACTCAAATCATCTTTCCACCATAGCCAAATCTGTGAGAGAGAGTTGAGTGTTGGGGAGACTATCATTTGAAGCACAAGAGCAAGGAGTTCATCATCAACACACCATCTATTACCTTTTGGAGAGTGATGTCTCCTAGATTGGTTAGGTGTCACTTGGAGCCTCCATCAAGATTGTGGAGTTGAACCAAGGAGTTTTTAAGGGCAAGGAGATCGCCTACATCGTGAAGATCTACCCTAGTGAGGCAAGTCCTTCATGGGCAATGGCCATGATGGGATAGACAAGGTTCACTACAAAAAAATACACTTCCCTGATGATACGTGTTCGTCACAGTAGGTCGCGTTTTTTGTCATGCATGTACATCCATGACGATTTTATGAGAGAATCAAGATAGTCATACCTGTGTTGTCATAGAAGTGTTCCATGACATTACCAAAATTATCATCACAGAAGTGTCCACTTCCATGACGATAAATCGCGCGTCATGAAAGTGATTTCATCAACGGTGACCGACATGTGGCATCCAGCATAACAGAACGCCGTTAAGCTATCGGGTCTGGTTTTGGATCCGATAACCCGTTAACAACCCAGACCAATGGGAAATTTCCATGTGTCAAATTCTGATTGGCCGGAGGAAACACGTGTCAGCTCGTCAGTGGGCCAGATGTCGCCCGTCCATTGGAGGAGACATGCCTATGATACATCGACATGTGGCGGGGCCCAACATAGGCTTATATAGGTTAAAAAGGCCAGCCTAGTCAAAGGCTCGTAGTACTTACTCGTGTACTAGTGGGCCAGCCCAATAATGGCATGTTTAATAAAGGCCCATTTACGGCCCGAAGCTAGATCTGGCCCGTTAATTGTTCATCGAATATTTGGTCCCAATTACAGCCCAGTGACTTTCGGCCTGTTAGAGGCCCGATGTAGACATGGGCCCATTTCAGCCCGGTGTGACTTTCGGCCTGGGAATGGCCCCTGCTACCCATGGGCCATATATGGTCCGACGGGACATCGGGCCCACTAACGGCCCGTGATAAAGGTGGAACAGTTAAGCCGAACGTGACTTTGGGCCTGTTACAGGCCTGTCGTATAATTCGGCCCATTGATGCATGTACTAAGCTTTCGGCCTCTTAAAGGCCCATGATATCAGTGGGCTAACTAAGGCCCAAGATATGTTTTGGCCTGGTAATGGCCCGTCATATAACTGGGCCCAAAAAGGCCCGGTCTACATTTTAGCCCGCTGAAGGCCCGTCGACGACTAGTGAAAATTGAGGCCCAACATGCATTTCGGCCTGCTAAAGGCCCATGGTTTCATGTGGGCCGTAATAGACGAGTTGAATATTTAGCCTATTAATGGCCCAACGCTACCTGGGCCAAACTAAGTGCTGCGTCCACAAAAGGCCCAACTAAAATATAGGCCGGAGTAAGTTATGTGCCTGGCGCAAAGTGTGAAGGCCCCAATCATTCAGGCCCAAGAAAGATGCAGGTCGGCCCAATTGTGGCTCGCTAAAAACTAGGCCCGTTAGAGGCGAATGTTTCGGCCCGGTCGACTACGTCAGATTTTTTTTCAGATAGCGAATGGCCGTAACTAGTAGGAATTAAGAACAAACCTACTCTATACAATAAAGAAATTATGGCATAGTAATTAAGAATAAACCTACACTATATAATAAAGGATTTATGGTATATTACATCCACTGGGCATCAAAGTTCGCCACCAGTGATCATAAAGTGCAACAAAGAAGCAGATTAGAAAAACTGGGCACCATTGCAGCGTAACAAAATAATACTGAACTGAGACCACTTGCAAGACAGTTCAAGAAAGGTTAGCCTTGTGCGGGAACTACTGCACAAGCTACTGAGCAAGGCTGTGAGACCGGCCTAGCATGTCGGTCATAGCTTCTAGGTGTAGCTGTTTAGCGATGAGGTTCTCATTGGTGTTCTCCGCAATCTTTCTTAGAGATAGGACTTCAAGTCAAAGTTGAGTTGCAGAATGCCTTTCTACTAGAACTTGGGACTAAAGAAGTCGAACTGATTCAGACAACGAATTCTGTGAGCTTGTCTGACTGCTAGTCTCAAGTAACTTGAACACTGCATCAAGACAAGACTTTGGGATTGTCTCGCTATCTTCAAGATGTTTTGCCTTCTTTGCTGCAATATATGTTGGGTTTGTCTCACAGCCTTTAGCAGGCTTGTGCATGCCATCAGGCATATCACCCTGAAACTAGCAGAGAGATGGTAGGTTTTGCACGTGTATAAAAAAAGATGATAGTTGTGCTATCAATTCCATCCAATTTCAAATTAGAAAATAAAGAGAAAGTTCAAAATATCAATAGTATAATTTGGCATTGTTCATAATGCGGGGAGCTTCACCACACTAATGGATTACCATGTCAACATAACAAGCATAGATGAAGGACAAAGACAATCATTTTATCTATTTTGGTTAATGTGCGTGGTATGTTGTTCATATCATCAGCCACATCAATAAAATAAAATAGGAGATGACAAGGTGCAAACGTGGGCTGCTTCACCACACACTGGATTATAGATCCACAAAAACAAGCATACATATAGGGAGTATTGAGTAATGTGCATGGTATGAATAAGGAATTTGGTTTTACAAGTAAAACTTAGAACTTACGGTTCTTGCGAACATGCATTTTGATAGAAACAACAAACTAAACAGCAGTAAACGATAGGGAGTATGAGCAAAGTAAACAATAGTTGAGGATAAAGGCTTTAGAAGGACTGACTTACATTAATAGTTAACACCAGCTTTATAATGCCCTTCTCCATGTTAAGGGAAGGATAACTCAAGAATTTCAGCATAGAATCTTCTTCATAAGCATTGCCTGTACTCTACATTTTGTAGAGAGTAATTAGAGATATGATAATACTGGAAGGGGTAGAGGATAATGAAGATAAGATGCAGATTGATGCTACATAATCAACTACCAATCCCTGGAAGTACAAGCGTTACAGGACAAAATGTATTGACAAGAGCAATGGGCTACACTTCTGCACTGGCATTGTCTGTGTATTCTACTTTTTGGTAAGATTAAATATAGATCTGATCTTTTTTAGTAAATGGTTGGCGAGGGAGATAAGATGCAGAATGCTACACAATGAACCAATCCCTCTTCCCATAATACAAGAGTGTTTTGAACACTGGTGTACGGTACAAAACGTTCTTATATTATGGGACAGAGGGAGTAGCTGTTAATGTAAGTATAGTGATAGACGACGTTCAGTCCTTACAAGAGGACTATAGAGCTAAACCTCTTCAAAAGCATTGGGTTGATTCTAAATTTATGTAAGAGTCCATACGGATCTTATAATGTCCACAAAATGGACGATAATGAGGCTAACATGTGCAGTGATGCTACATAATCAAACAACTATGAAAGTAAGTATGGTCATACATGGCAAGAGGTACTCACAAGAGCAATGCAGTGTGCAGTATCGTTGCGAGATTTTGTGGTCCCTTGAGAATGAATGTTCTTCTGCTAATAGTTTTCGTACAAGTGAGACGTTAAGCCAAATGTAGAAATGTAGTTCAAATTGTGATGTGATATCATAGACAGTACCTTACGCTGCAGTCAAGACCAATGTGTGACAATATTATTCCAGTCACCGTCGGATAAATGTAGGACCGAAGACTTTACAGAAATTTCGTTTAGAGGCTTGCCAATGAAGTGCGCTTGCCTCAGGTAGGAACGATACTTCATCAACGAGTGCTTGAAAAGCGCAACCAACCCTTGCTCGTCTTCACAATCTAGTTTGGTCCTCGCCTATTTAAAATAATGAAGTCTTGTGTCTTCTGTCAGCAGAAACATATGCAGTAATGACCATGAATAACATTAGTACATTACTTACGCGTAAGTTGCGGAGGAAGACTGGAAATTGTTCTATGTCTGCGGTATAATCTTTCCATGAAGGAAAGATGCGCACAAAGTTCTTGACAACAATATAAGCTTGTCTTCTAAACACGGAAGAAACGGAACAGGGGTCCTATTTGCTGCAATTGGGGCTCTCTCTGGTTCGAAAAGGGATTTGGCAACTGGATTTCGTGTACTCTTTGCTGGAATGGGGGTTTTGCGTCATAGAGCTGGTGCTATGTCAACTGGCATCATCATACTGTTTGCTGCAGTTGGGGTCTGCTGAGTTGGGGCATCAGAAATGACCAGTGTAGTAGGGCTAGAGTCTGCTAGAGTTGGGGTGTTTTGTGGGTCAGGTGATATTGCAACTACACCTAATGGGCTATTTGATTTATCAGGTGCCACTACCTTTTCTAAATACTTTGCTTGTGCTCCTCCGCGATTAGCAACCGCCCTGTTCCTTTTGAACGTCTGATACACAAGAACAACATTTGAATGGATAAATATGGTATGATGGCAGATGGAATATGTACTGAAAATGGATAGGCAGAGCGTATTCACATACACGATGTGTAAACTAAGATAATGGCAGTGCAACGAAGTAGAAGCAATGCAAAGCATCAGTTGCAAGATATGTGCGACCAATATAACCTTGGAAAGTTAGAGCAAGCACCTTGATGGGTGAATAAGATAGGGCATCTTCCTCTGACTCCTCCACTAGTGAGCTACATTGACTTAGGTCTCCCTCTAGCTCAGAATCACTATTAGTATCATATTCTGAGCATGAATCTGTAGATGGGGAGTGTTGCATTGCATTGCATCCAGACTTGATTTCAGTCCCTTAATGCCAAGTTTGACAGCCATGGCATTGTTCTGCTTTATTCTTTTCATGCGCACAAGCTCATAGTCATTATGATGTTGTTCAGAATATGAGATTCATGAAAACATAAAAAGTAGTCAGATTATCTATGGAATGCATTGCGGATTCAACTCGAAGAGTGTCTCCCTATAAACCCCTGCATATGCAAAGTTAACCCCACCCCCAACCGTGCTGACCAGACCACACATAGAAATACAAACCCCTTATGTCTCTATAACAGGCAGTCACACATTTCAAAACTGAAGTAGGAACATTAGAATCATATGAAATTCGTATTTGAACAAATAAACTAAGGAATTATGAGTGGCATAATGTTTAGCTTCAAGGGTGGAGTGTTGGTAGTGTGACACAAAGTAAGTAGGCAGATTGTATTCCATGTAAAAGATCAAAGCCTATGTAAAAGCTGGAAATGACACTTTCTTTCTATACAATGCAGTGTTCGTTGACCACACATGATGGAAGAGATCACACAGAGAAATACTATTCACTCATGTCTACGGTTCCACTATTTTGAAACAGGGTGGTCCACCCTAAAAGAATATTGACAACAAATATGACAAGGCAAGTATAGATGTAGTGAATCAATCATTTACTTGTGAGCTTACTGGGACAAGTATGCAGAATTGTAACTGCAGTAAGAGACCATCCAAAATCTGAATCAAGTTGTCTAGCACTTATTGTTTGCAAATAATCGACGTGAATAATTGGATATTATATCGAATGAGTAAGAAAGACAAGTAAAATTGTCAAAAAACCTGGCTTGCAGTAGTAATCTGGGTCAATGTCACTATGACCAACAATCCAAAATGACTATTTTCTATTCCTAGGGCCGGAATTTTGAAAACCCTGTGGACTTTATAGGTACTAAAGATTACTGAAATACATCTGAACCATTAAGTGTAGGTAGCACTCAGCACACAACAAACCCTAATGACAGTCCTGCCTAATGAGTAATGAATCAATTAGAAAATGGGTGATGAGGAGTGCCTGCTGAGTATTGAGGACGTATCTCAGGATAAATCGGGTTGGCTTAGTGGGTGATGCATGCCTGAGCCCTGAACATACTGGGAGGGTAGGCACGGCGGCGCACCCGGGGAGCGGTGACGCTATTGGGCGAGCGGCTCCTGACCTCCTGTTAGTCCGGCATCTCCTCCGAGAGTCATGCCGTCCGGGGACGGCAAGTCGCCAGCGAGGCAGGCGGCTGGGGGCGAGTAGAGATCGGAAGCGTGCATCAGAACAGAGGGGAATCGGGGCCTGGGACGACCCAAAATCCCAGGGTGGGCCGCAACCCACCGTGGGCACCCTGTAGAGATACACACCCGAGCAGCGAACATGCATTTTCGAAACTAATTTAGGAACATTTAGCTAACCAATTAAATGACTCTGTTTTAATAATATCAGATTTGTATTTGAACAACTAAGCTTGTTTAGCTTGATGGGTGGAGCAGTGTTATTATGACACGAAGCACGTATTCTGATCGTATGGTGATCATAAAAGGGGGAAACTCTAAGCATATTTTTTTAGCAAAAGAGGGTTTCCCCTCTGATTCTATTAAAGAAACCACCACGGAACCAACAAGATCAATTAAACCCTAAGCATGATCAATTAGACCGTATTATGACTGTGACATGGTAGATTTGAAGCTGCAAACCGGAGAAATGATATTTAGCAACCATTGTTTGCTTTGAACTAAGAACTAAATTCCAAGAGCTGAAAAGAAAGTAGAGTAACCAAGTTACGATCTATTTTCTGTTTGAGATCAAAAAGTTGAGGAGATATGAAGTACCACCTCTCTTGCGGCGCCGTGTAGGCATCGGGGGTGTGATGGCTGTTGGTAGCGTTGAAGCAGATCTGCGAAGTTAGACGGGTGCATCGGGGGATAAGTCCCATTGCAGTGGAAGAGAAGGTCGTGTGAGCGGCCCCAGCAAAGACGACGATGGCACCGATGAACCGAGAGGACGTGATGCAAGGCTCTTGGTCCGTCGCCGTGAATGAGAAATGTCCATCTCTAGCAGTGGACGACACGGTCTTGGTAGGCAGTACGGCATGGTGGAGGACGGTGGTGATGGATGGGCTGGAGGATGGCGGCGATGGATGGGGTGGACGACGACGGCGATGGATGGGGTGGCGGACGGAGGAGGCTGGTGTGGGGATGGTGTTCTAGCGCGGATGGTGTATGAATGGGAAAATGGAGGGAGAGGTACAGGGAACCATGTTTTTGGGACGCGCCTGTCCGAAATATGGGAAAGTTACGAACTTAGCCCCCGTTTAAAATTTGGACGTTTTGTCGGTTGGGGATAGGACGGTAATCTCGCATCTCGCCAATATTTGGCCAGAGCAATGTCAGGCGAGGAGAGGGTGGTTGGCGCCCATGGTTGGCGCCCATGGTGTATGAACAGGGCTGACAGGTAGGGCGGTTGTGTCACGTCTGAGTGAAGTTACAAACCTGCCCCTATTGAAAATATTTGCCTACATCGATTTCGGACGAGTCGAGTTTGTTTTGCCGCCCACCGTGTATCAATGGGGAAATGGGGGGAGAAACAGAGCTCTTTCGGACGAGCTTGAATCAAATGTGTTTTGCCGCCCATGTTTGGCGCCCGCCGTGTTGGAATGGTCTCAGAGGCGGTCGTGTCACGTCTAATTGAAGTTACTAACCTACCCCTATTTAGAGCAGTGGAAATCGGGCCGATGGATTGTTCGTGTAATGGATAGATAGTAATTTCCATCTCCCAAACACTTGGCTTCGGGCAGCCGACGTGGGAGTGGACTTTTTTTTGCCTCTTTTGAATTTTGGGACAATAAGCTTCCACGTTTACCCTGGCAACTAAATTCGAATCCATTTTGTATTCCTATACGAATCTTTATAAATCATTCTATACGTTTTTATATATCTTCAAAAGCACGACAAAGATGTATTCCATTATCATATATGAATATGGTTTACAAATGCCGATACTCAAATTCCGAAGCTAGAATCCAGTTTAAGGTGATTTCAAATATTTGGAACACTTTATGTCGAACTCAAATGTCACATGCGGCATAATGTGTACTTCCATTTAGATATGTACACAAGCGATGTATCAAGATTCAAATACCGAGTCAATCAACCAAGAATGTACCAAACTAACAGACATATAAACACTTATAGAGTATATGGATCGATAATATCAACTAACATACATAAGCCAGGCTGTTGTACTTTTTTTTGCTACAACATCATCCTTTTTTTAGCCAAGCTACTACAGCATGTTGGCCTTTTCCGATGCGTGCCACTTATGGTCCATCTATACTACTATTATTGTTGAATGCACATTCAGCCCGATTGGCATATTTGTAGGTCTGGCACATCAATCAAAGTGAAATGTCTCCGAGTCTTATCAATTAATACAGATTTGTGCTCAAATAAAATTACAAACCAAAAAACAAAAAACAATTATTACATGATCTCTAAAACAAATGGTTTGATTGATTACATGAATAAACAACACAAAGGTTATTCAATGATGGAAAGAACAATTCACCTATGATTTACCAAGTGGGAATTTAATTTCCATTTTTCCTTCAGGACCTTAACAATGCGGTCAGTCTCAGCTTGCTTCGTTTTGTAATCCACCAAATATTTAATGGTTGTCTTGAGTACTGCTTGTGATTGTGCTACTTGCTTCCTCAACATGTCAACTTCATCTCTAAGTGCAGAAGCAGAATCTCTTTCTACCACTAGTTTAGCCTCTAGAGCATCAGTAGTTGGCAATTCATAATGCACGATTGGGCCGGTGCCACTGCTGTGGGATGATACAACGTCCATGGGCACCTCGCTCCTTGATCTTGGGCTAACCTATTTTGCCATTAAAGTTCCGATTGTCTTCAGAAAAGTTGAAGTTAGCAAAACATCTCAACTGGGAGGTATAACAGCAAACCAGTTAAACAAACAAGGAATTAAAGAATTTCAATTGGATGTTGAAAAGTAGTTATTCACATCATTGTAACCCGTTGTTGCATCAGCAAAGCAGTTAAAGAAACAAGTAGCTATTTAAGTTCATGCAAACAGGTAATTCTTAACAATAAGTATCACACACATAGATAGGCGCAGATAATAGGATTAATAGGCTGTGGCTTTAAGTAATCAGTAGCAAACTAAATTAGGCCAAGCAACGTAATTGAACAATTTTGCAATAAGTGGCTAACTAAAATTCTGAGAAGCAGGTAACTGAACTTACACTAGCTCTTTGTATAGGCACACTACAACTTATTTTTCGCTTACAAGGTTCTACGAAGGAGTCCATGGCATCAATTGCTTGCATACGCAGTCCCAATACTTATTTCTTACCACACTGCATTGGTAAGTTGAATGGTTAATCTGGTAAGATGGTGCGTCCTTGATATGTTATATGAGGACGTGTAGTCAGGCTAGTTGTAGCCACACACACATCACACTGGCTTTTACTGTATATTTCATGCGATTACATTTGGCATATCGAGATCTAAGCAATCTACAATAGGATGAAAAGACTAGCATCCTTCACATTATTGGTGAACTCAGTTCATAGAAACAAGTAATTCAACCATTCTGTGGGTAAATCGAAAGCGCCACTGGAATATTTTTCGCTACCCCAATCATACACGCAAAAAGGGGCGACTCCACCATAGGGGCTGGTATGGGCGGCCGCCTTGGGTGGTTGGGAAGTGTGCACCTAGTTTGAGTCGTCCAGGTTGGCCCAGGCTAGTTTTGTTCGTCCCAACGCACGAGCAAGCAATGTAAAAAATGAAGAAAAATGATTCAATTTGGATGGGCCAATAACATAAGCACAAGGCAGACCCTATAGCAGGCTCGTGGCCCAAACGAGCGCCTCCCATATCGATCGACAGCAAGAAAAATCCCAATTCGTTCGCTCCAGCCTCCAGTTTGGTTCGCTCCTAACCTAGCCGCCATTGGACAGGCCGACACAGCATTTCCTCACGCCCTCGTTGGAGGGCGGTTGTTGGGCATCAAGCAAACGAAAGGACAAGAAGATGAAGATCCAACCCTGGGTGTAGCCTGCGTGGGAGGCAGTGGCGGCAGCACAGGCATGGCATCGAGCTTGTGCAAATGGACAGTCGCAGCTTGCAAGAGTAGCATGCGCAACGAGCAGGTACATCACATCCTTGATTATATCTAATTCAACTGTTCAATTTCTGGCGAATAGTTAAACCTAACGATGTTGTAAAACTGCTTGTATGTACGAATCTATGAGAAAATGAAACCAATTTCTTCTTATTTTATAACTCCCCCAATCAATACTGAACTGACTGAATCTAATGTATCTAATCAAGTTTTCGGTGCAAACATACAAGCTCATGTTGTTCTTGAGCCTGAAGTGTCTAATGAACAGACTGCTAATGAAGGATTTGATGCAAACATTTTACATGCTCCTGGTGATTAACATATAGTGTCTAATGAGGGATCTAATGGAAGCATTTTGCAAGCTCCCATTGAAGGATTTAGTGTCTAATGATGATCTACTATGTTGAGAGAGACATAGAGATTTGTAGGCATTGATGACAAGCAAATTATAGTGCATTTTCATGGCTTGAGGAAACATCGAGGCCATCTACCAGAAAGTCCCTGTATCATGACAATGTAGCATAAATACTTTTCTAATCTATTGTTTGAAACTATTGGCATACTTGTGCAAGATAGATATATTGATATGCAGTTTGTGCACTAGTTATAGGTGCAATTACACTTTGATATTTTCAGCCAAAGAACAAATAATTCAAGCAGGTACAGACCATGTTTGTAGTCCTTGTACACCCTGTTGCATTTTGTGTTTTTGGTGCTTGAATCATTTAGTGTTTATAATCTGAACTACTTTGGATCATTAGCTGGTTTTCAAAGTGCATGTAGCTTTACATTTCTCAAGTTATGTTGGTTTCCGGAGTGCAAGTGCCTTCATATTTTTTAAGTTAAATGTTCGCCCCTTGTAACTTGAATTCGTGGATCCGCCACTGCACACAAATCATACACGCATGCCAGTACGAATTAAATGAAATGCAGGGACTTACGCTAGCTCGTTGTACAGGCTCACTGCAGCTCTGCTTGCGCTTGGGATGTTCCATGTACAAGTACATGTTACCACTTGCTTTGATGTGCAGGCCTTGTGCTCCTTGCACCCCCCTATGCATTTTTGACATGGGGAATGGTTGATCAAATAAGAGGAATCGACCTTGCTGTTGTACTGAAGGACAGATACTTACAAGGTTATACGGGTGTGCATGATGTGTACCAGATCCCATAGCGCCGTCATGCTTCGCTAAAAATGGTTTTGCTTATTTCAGATGATATCTCCAGAAGAAATAAGAGTTAGGGTCAGAGTTTCATAGGCGTGTAAGCTAAGAGAGCAGTGAAAGGATATCCAAACATCGTCGAAACAGTGCACAAGGAAGTGATGTGTGGATACCTAGATCGGGCTGGCGTTTGGGCATGCTTGCCTAGCTAGAGTGCGGGTCACTTCAGAGCCATTGAGGATGATGCGCTGGCGTTGGCTGGCCGTGCACGGATGCAGATCTTGAGTGTCAGCGGAGCGGTGTGATGCGTTGGACGAGACCGTTGGTGAAGCTCCAACGGCCTCGAGGGGCGGAGGTGCGATGATGTGCTCGGTGAAGTAGCCCCGGTGAGGTGGGAGACGGTGTCGGTGAAGCGCACCTGATGCGGTGGAAGTCAGTGTTTGTGAGACATGTCGGGTGCGGCGGCCGACGTTGTCGGTGGACCACCCGGTGCGGTGGACGAGGGCATAGATGAGGTAGCTCCGGTGCGGTGGTGAAGCGCAACCGTTGTCTTCGTCGTTGTCGTCCAGCACAGAGGTGGGGAAAGAGACGAGACGAGGGGTGATTCAAACTTTGCTTGGGTTGGTGGGGAATTAGGGATTTGAGCAATCTGGGCACGGAAGGGGACGCTGGAGAAGGGAGATTTTGCAGGGCTGGAATTGGGGCCGCCATATATTTCAATCCGAAACATGGAAGCGCGAACTTATTTTGTCGTCGTCCTTTTTTTGGAGGGGAGGGGGGAGGGAGGGGGTGGGTGGATGGGTGCTAAGCGTCCATCCGACACGCGCGTCCACCATGACACGACCCTGGTCCTCCTGGTGCGCATAAATTTGAGAATGCAAATGAGTCTTCTTTCATTTGCAAATGACTCTGTCTGTATTACCATGCCCGTGTTTTCCTTGCAAATAATTATTCGTTCAAAACGAGATACTATAAATTAATTAATGAGGAGTTATTTGAAAAAAAAATCGAAATGGTATCCACGGTATCCATGCTAACATGGATTAGAGTGTGTGTCACATAATTAGTTATTTGAATTAGAGTGTGTGTCACATAGCAATCTCCAATTCTAACGTGGATTTCGCATTTCACTGTATCCATGCTACTTTTTTAACACAAATTCATATGTATATGATGAACACCATGGTAGTGAGAAAACTTCTGGATGGTTTCTAACATATGACCTACAAAATAGCACAACAAATCGAGTCAATGTCAACTTTTCGAAACCTAGTATGGCACAAATTCGAAATAATTACCCGTATGCATGGTCCTCAGTTCAAATCTTACAATGTACACCGAATTGAAACATAGATATTAAGTCTCGTACTATCTACATTCATATGTTATTTTAGCCCCCCCCCCTGGCACACATGCTACATACTTCCTGTATCGGTCAATCTTCCTCTCCTAACCACCTTAGGAAGCTATCGGTTTCCAACACACGTTCATTATTTCTCTCCATGTTTCGATCTCTAACTCTCTCAACTACACAACCCCCTTTTTTCCACTCTGTTACCAAATGTATTTACCTCACACACCCGCCATTGCACCCCACGCCGAGCTCTCTCCTCTCTCCCTCTCTTTTTCTCTCTCTCCCTCCCACCCTCTCGCGCTAGATACATGCATTGCATATCTGGCCCCCAACCTCTCATGCGCACGCACGCACGTTGTCTATCTAGGTCACTCCCTCGAGTCTGTCTCACTCTTTCTTCCGCACGGCGGGCCACACTCGCTCAATCTCGCTCTCTTTATTTGAGTCTCGATTAACCTCGTTTTCTTTCACACACAAATGATATATCTCCCTATTCGGGCCTCGATCAACACACTCTATACTCTCTCACGCAGATTGTCTATCTAGGTCAGTCCATCCAAGCCGCCCGCACTCTTTCGACCTCGTGGTGGGCCACGCTCGCTCAATCCCTCTCTCTCTCTCTATCTCTCTCTCTCTCTCTCTCCCTCTCTTTGTATGTCTCGATTGACCTTGCTCTTTCTCGGACAAAAAAGATGTATCAACATGCTTGAGCCCAATTCGACATATTCACATTGTATACTCTCTCACGCACATTGTCTATCTAGGTCACTCTCTCCAACCCGTCTCACTCTTTCGATCGCACGACTACCCACACTCGCTCAATCTCTCTCCCTTTATATATGTAGTCGATTGACCTTGCTTCCTCCCACGCACAAAATATATCTACATGTCTGTGACTGGATCATCTCTCAAGCTCTATCTTACAGCCCTCACCCTTGCCAAAAGCTCAATCGGACAACTCTCCAAAGCATATATATCTGTTCAATGAATGCCGGACCACGCTCATTTTGTCTCTATCTATATGTCTCTCGATTGACCTCGCTTTCTCACGCCATATCTTCCACACATTGAAGCTACCTCTCCATCCCTCACAAAGCCGGAGCTATTTACATTGCGAGGGGGACTCTAACCTTGGATTAATTTGTGTAGGCATTTATTCCGGTGGGTTTAGATTATATTTTCATAGCATTCGGCCCACAACTACTCCAAACACCGTTGCAAGCCCCGCACCTCCCCCAATTGATTTCCCTTTGGCTCGGTCATCGCTCTCTCGCACGTCCTTTCTCGCCTTCAACGTCGCACCATGGTATTATTGCAAAATACTCTGTTGTTCTCTTTAATTATTATAAATAAGCTACAAAACTACATACCGATAGTCCACTTGGAATGGAACAATCGACCCACAAATTAAAGTGCTACAAACTACACACCGAGGGACCCACCTATCATGAAACAAATTTGGACCCATATACAAATTAAAATATAAAGGACGAGGATCGACCATGCGACCAGGGCCTTCAAGCCGCACGTCAATAGGCAACATACGTAGAACAACAATGTTTGTTGTACCCCCCTTTGTTCATATAATGTTTTTATATTACCACAGCCTATTTAATGGATAACATGTAATTTTTTTATTACATTAGTGGGACCGGCTCATTAGCACGTACTATTTGCCTTCACTTGCTGGTGGGTTCCATGTGTGCTCTCTCTCTCCTCCCTTCTGCGTTTAGATGCATGGGCAAACACGAAGAACTCGCGGGCGATGTTGCCGTTGACCATATCTGGCGTTCACAAGTTATGGCACCAGTTTCACATACTAATAGCACTAGTCAATGTGTACGTGCAATGCACGTTAATTTGGAAGTATATTAAGTGCATGCGGATATTAAGTAAAATATTATTTGCGTGTTATTATGTGATTAGCACTATTTTTGGCATGAAATTAACTGCACGCTGAACGTGTTGAGCGCTTGACATTGAAGCAGTCTAGGCCGTTGGATGACAAGGAATACATGTGGCTTGATGACATTTTATATTTAATTTGATACGGCTCTAGCAGAACATTCAATCGATCAAACCATAGATTTCATTCAGCCTGACCCCGACTTTACATTCATACGACGATCGATCTAAAATAAACGGAAATGATAAACATTCGGATTTTAAGCATGGCAATCCGAACGTTTTTCGTGGCAAATTTAGATTATGCGGCGGCGGCGGGGGCGTCTTGCGGTGGGAAGCGGCTCCTCTGTCGTGCTCTATGTGTCATCGGGCCACTGACCGACGGCGACGACGGAGACTTGCGTCATTGTTGGTGTACTCCTGGACGTTGGCCTAGCTTCAAGGAAGGCCACAATGTTCTGGACTTCGGAGCAAGTCAACTGGCAGGAGGCGACTGGCATTGGTGCAAGGAAGCGGTCGATGGCGGCCATCCATGCCGCTGAGGGGGGCACTAGCACCTACCGGGGAAAGGCGCTGGCAACGGCGCGGCGGAGACATTCGTGTGCAGGGGCACCAGCATGGGCGCACAAGTCAGTGCATGCGCAGGCGCATGTGGTGGCAGGTGCATGGGCACCGGCACGGGCGTGCACGTCAGTGCACGCGCAGGCGCATGCGTTGGCAGGTGCACGAGCGCGTGAAAGTCGGCGGGGACCTCGTGGAACCCCGTGGCATCAAGCTCGGCGACAATGTGTGGCTCCCAGCCCATCAATGCCACGGGGATGGGCGCTGGCGCAGTCGGGGCGACGGCAGCCAGAACGGGAGAGGGGACAGGTGCAGCGTCTTCCCGCAAGGCCAGTTGAAGCTTGTCCCAAAGCGCCTTATGTTCTTGAGACTCCGGCTGGGTGTCTTCCTTAGGAAACTGGAAGACCAAGGGCAGACCATCGTGTTGCGGCATGGCGTATGTTTAGGTCAGGCTGGTTGGAGGTAGACGACAGGAGAATCGGAGAGGAAGAGAGAAGATTGTAGCGATACCGGGTAGTGCGGGGTTGATTTTATACTGTGGCGACAGCGACATTAAAAGTGGGAGCAGTTGGGATGAAGGTGGGCGGCGGAGCCTGGTCAAAGGGCTCACCTCCCGGTGAGCCTGCACAGTGGTCTGCTCGCTCGCCTCCCTGTCAGCCGGCGTAGCGGTCTGCTCGCATGCCTCCCATCGACTCACACGCTTGCTCGGACGGCACCTACCGATGAGAAGCGGGACTCGTGGCGGCACGTAAATGCCCACGGTTTCAGTAGTGAAAGCTTTCGCCTTAACATGACATGTCTTTGTTTCAAAATACCTTGGCTCTTCATTTGTGCAGCTTGTCATAAGCAGCTTGTCTCAAATTGAAGAAAAAATTTACGAAGGAATACTTGTGCCATATCACATGACCATGCTCAGTTTCATGAATTTCTGGTCACTTTTGTATTTTCTGAAATTTAAAATCCAGGATTCGAAACAATATCATAACCTGCATCATGCAATAAATTTTCAAGCCATACATCTGTCCTGTTGTATTTCTTAAGAAAGGATTTGGTCAAGCATTTTGCTTAGTTAGACTTTAGACAAGTTATATATGCAGAGTAAAAGGATAATCCCTCCGTACTAGTGCATTGCCTGATATATTAACTCAAGTACTAGGCACGAACAAACGGGCTCAATTCTGTGCTCATCTTGTTGTAGTAGTAGTAGTAGTACTAGGCAATGCAGTTGATGGGTGACCTTGGGGAGCGGCGACTGAGGGAATTGAACCGTGCTTGGCACGGTAGGTAATGTTGTCTAGTTACTAAAGCATCCCTCCATTGTTCATAGGTAGTCATTATGGACCGGGGACATGAGGGGAATTTCCTAGGACTGGAATTCTGGCCGCCAGATATTTTGACTCAAAACACGGACGCTCGACTGGTTGGGGTTGCCTAATGTGCGTACCACACACACCACCAGAAGGACACGAGCCCGGTTTTTTTAGGATCAACACGAGCCAAGGTCTGGCTGGTACGCCGTTGGGTCCTACCATTCGAGAATACGAAATGAATCTTTTAATTTCCAAAAGAATCTATGTGTATTACAATGCCCGTATTTTCCTTGCAAATACTAATCTCAACGTGGTAATTGATTTATGACGAGTTCTTGAATTAGAGTGAGTTTATGAAATAGTGATCTCAACGTGGATTTCACATTTCATGGTATCCCAAGTAAGTTTTTCATTGAAAATTCAAATTTAAAAGATAAACAATATGGTGGTGAGAAAACTTTGTATGTATCAAGCATATGACCACACACACGCGCGCACGCGCACACACACACAAACACACACACACACACACACGAACACAACAACAATCCAATAAGTATAGTGCATCTATTTTTCCAAACCATGCATGTATGACACGATTTCAAAAATACTCCTTATGTTCCTAAATATTAGTCTTTTAGAGATTTCAACAAGTGACTACATACGGAGCAAAATGAGTGAATCTACACTCTAAAATATGTCTATATACATCCGTATGTGCTAGTCCATTTGAAATCTCTAAAAAGACTATTATTTAGGAACAAAGGCAGTAAAATGTAAGACATGCATGGTCCTAAATTAAATATCTAAAATGAACAGGAAACTGAAACATGAATATTAAGTCTAGTACTACAGTACATGCAAATGTTGTGTTTAGGCGTAGCTATGTAGATTGTCTGGGGTTAACCCCTCGACCTTAGATAAAATTGTGAAGCTTTGTTTGGGGTTGTTTACATTATATTTGTCCCCACCCTCCCAAACACCGATTGGTTGTGCACCCCCACCCCTCCTCCTCGGGAGAATATCATGTGCCCCCATACCTTAGATGCTATATGCCGATACGAGTTGCTTGGAGCTTGTAGATCTGAGATATAGCAGCTCACATGATGTCTTAATATTTTTACAGGAAACCTTGATGGGTTTGAGAATTGCACACAATTTGTACAAAAACTACTCAGATGCCCTTGGATCCCATATCCAACGACCTCGAAGCTCGTATCACCGTAGCATCTAAGATGAAGGAGAACAGCATATTCTCTTGTATGTAAGAATATCATGTGCTACCACGCCTTAGATGCTTTGGTGATACAAGCTCTTCGGAGCCGTTAAATTTGTGACCCAACAACTCCTCAGTGGTTCAAATGGTTTTTTGCAGAAAAGCCCCAAAGAGTTTGGCCACTGCTTACAAGCACAAAGACTGCTCAGATGCCATTGGATCTCAGATCAAACGACCTCTAAGCTCGTATCACCGTAGCATCCAAGCTGCGAGAGCACCTTATGTTTTCTCACACGGGAGAATATGGGTGCTCCCGCATCGTAGATTCTATGGTGATACGAGTTCATGGAGATGTAATGGCCCATAGTAGGAGGTTTGAATGTTTTTTGCAATATACGACTGAGAGAGTTTTAGAATTGCGCAGAAAGTATAAGTACTACGCATGTGCCATCTGATCACTGATCATACGACCTAGATGCTCGTATCACCATAGCGGGTAATTAAGCTACGGGGAGCACCTAATATGAGCAAGGGGGAGCCGTTGGATCCAAGATGCAGCGGCACACACAAGGCCTGAATGTTTTATTTGCAAAAAAACCTTTGGAGAGTTTGGAAATTGTGCATAATTACAAAGACTACTCCCAAGCCATTGGATCTCACTTCCAACGATGTAAAAACTCGTATCACCATAGCATCTAAGCTGCGGGGTGGATGTGATATTCTATGCCACTGTCATTTTTGTTCGTAAACTTGCAAAATACGTGTAACTCATGCCATTACTTGTCTAACCGCACAAAGTGTTTGTTCAAAAAAACCATCCTACACTGAAATATCGGAACAACACACGGGGGTCCCACTTGTCATTAATCAAATTTGGACCTAAAACTAACAAATCTGAAAGACGAGATTCGAACTGGAAACCTGGACTACAAAGCGTAAGTCGGTAGCCTGAAACAACAATGGTTGTTGGCTTTATCCCATCACTTGATTTTATATAGTATTACATTGAGTAGAGTAGAGGGAGTGCCTCGTCAACACGTGCATGACCGTTGACTCACTTACTGGTGGGTCCCAGGTCTGCGATCTCTCTCTCCTCTCCATCATCTAACCTTTGCAGGGGCACACACGAAGAGCGGCGCTAGCTTGCCATGGTGTTATTATAACTAAAAAAAGCTTGGAAAATAGAAGAATCGCCTAGAACAAGGGACGTTGTGGCTGGTCGAGGTGGAGCTAACCACACCTATCCTTCGTGCCACGTTAGCATGATGAAGTTGTGTGGCTAGTGGGGTGTTTTCGACCTACTGGCTAGGTCCCGAGGTCGAACCATAGGTACTACGTCTGATACAGTATATTTTTACACGCACATTTTTCCTCCATGCCGAGACGTGGCACACCCTACCGCGCAGTTTTGGGGTCCTCCCGGGTGGTGCATGCATATATTCTTCCTGACGTGGGACGCCCTACCGCGCGTTTTCTGGGTCGTCCTCGGCCGTAGCACTGAAGCAAGTAAACGAGTCATCAAATCACGAAAGACCACCTTTCCCGCCGAGTACATCAGTGAAGCACGGTGGCTAGCTAGTTGGGCTAGTTCGACCGATTAGCTAGGCCGCTGCCACATTTGTTTTTTACCCCTTTTTTTATCTCCTTGTCGGCAGGTAAATTTAAATATCCACTACGGCGTTGCTTTGGTGTGTGGGTGTGGCAGGTTTTTTAATTTTTTGATTGACGGGAGCAGGCGCGGCAGGATTTTTAATTTTTTGATTGAGGGGAGCAGGCGCGGAAGCAATTAGTCACGATGACTCCGCCTATAAAACCCACTACTCCGTGATGTGAGAAGTCGTCAACTGGTGTTTTCCCATGGTGAAAACAAAAAGATTCCCCGCTCCTCGGCTAGCTTCCTCTGCCTTCCCATAGATTGCATTGCCTTTCAGCCGTTTCGCCCCCTTTGCTTCCTCTCCCCATTGCTTCTACCTGGTGCCATGGCGGCGCAGCAGATCACGGAGTCCGATGTGAGGCGCCTGACACAGGAGCTCCAGGCCAAGCATGTGGAGCTCAGGGCCAAGGACGTGGAGCTCCATCAGCTCAAGGAGGAGAGGACTGCCATGCTCCTCCGTTATGTGCGGGAGTTCATAGAGCTTCAAAATCGATAGGCATCCACCACAAAGATGCTCGAGGCATCGGCGGCATTGCTGCAGAAAGCGGGAGATACGATAGGCCGTCAGGGGAGCCGGCTGGAGCGCGAGCGGGCCGATCGTGATGAGGTCCAGGATCGCCTCAGCCACTTGGTGGACCAAGTTGCCACGCATGTGTAGCGGCCGCGCAATGCCTACCATCATGCCAGCGCGACCATGTCGGCCGTCGAGCTAAACCCGTTCGACCACCCCATCGACTTCAATGAGTTGTGGCTTCCTGACCTGGTCTCCTTCTTCACCTTTATCTCCGAGGAGCTGAGCCGTCTCCGCGCGATGGTGGGGGCGGAGCTGGACAAGGAGGGGTTGCGGGCTGCCATCACCATTGCCGGGTGAATCCTTTCAGGGCTCTGTCACCGGAATCCATTCGTGCCATTGGACGCCGTCTTTGACGAGCCAGTTCCCGTCGACTGGGAGCGGGCTCTGCGGGCAGTTGCACCCTGCATCACCAATGTCGTGCGCCTCGAGAAGCAGAGGGACTTCGGTGGTGTTTAGGCACCCTCTGCATGGGCATGTCCATGTATCGGCACAACATGACCGTTAGATCAAACTCGGACAATGCAGATCAGTCACTGTAGCACAAAGCATGTGTGTGTGTTTGGTTGCATTCTCATCTCAATATAGTTGTTCCCTCATCGTGTATTTGTGATAACCTACTAGTGTGGACTCATGCACCCTTCATGTACTCTACCAAACACCCAAAAGTGGGTCGAGAGGGGAACTTTTGCTCCCATCCCGTGCACCCTTCATACACCCTGCCTAACACTGATTCATGCTTCATATGGTTCATGTTTCATGGAGTACTGTAGCACCATACTCTTTGTGCGCTGTAGACCTAGTTCTGTTAACATTGATCTCACAGTTCATTCTCGACCTGACAGTCGAAAAAGCGGTATTATGTTACTACATTACTATTCATATAGTTAACATGCGCACAACATCATTTGTTATCGCCATATCTTACTACACTAGCAACAAGATTATGTAGTACTGACGTATGAACCACTGCACATGCCTAGTAGTAGGAGCACTGTGTATGTTCAAGTGGTTGCTGTGTTTCGCACTCCTCCATCGTAAGAGTGGAAATGCTTGTTGTAATCATTTTTTTATTCAGAAAAACAGTGGACACGATCTACCATGCGGATCCTCCTTCAGCCATGCACTAAATTACTCACTTTTGCCGACGTGTGGGACAGCCAGCATCGGGGTCCACCAGCCATGCACCAAATTACTTCGTAGTAGAGTGACGGTAGACTACCCCGATCGAAGCGCCGCAGTAATGCCCAATGATCCGTCAATTCACAAAACCCCCTCCTTTCCAACATTAAGTTGGACAGACGAAGCAGCAATCATTTCACTCTTCTCTCTCAGCTTCCTCTCTTGAAGAAAACCCCCACTCGCTTCGCTTCTCCCTCATCTTGTTCCTCATTTCACTCTTCTCTCTCCGCTTCCTCTCTTGGATGGACGCTGGAGCACCGTCCGACGTGATTTCTATGGCTCTGCCAAAACCGTCGAGGCTCATGGTACGAAGAAGCGCAGGCACCCCGCCGAGACTACCGCAGACAAGCTCAAAGCCATCGCCCTGTCCAAGACCCCCAATCTGAGATCCCTCATTAAGCAAGTCCAGGTAATATCTCTTCTTGACGATCTTTTTCTCCATCTTGATCGTGTTTTTTCATCTAACACGCAGTACTAGTACTAGTAGTACAACTTTCTGGGTGATCTTGCATGTGTTTTTTTGTGCCAAATGACGATTCTAAATTCCTCTTTTGACCAAAACATGCGAGAGGTTGACACTGATTTCTTATAGATTACTTTCAACTACTCCCTCCGTCCCAAAATTCTTGTCTTAGATTTGTCTAGATACGGATGTATCTAATACTAAAATGTGACTTGATACATCCGTTTCTAGACAAATCTAAGACAAGAATTTTGGGATGGAGGGAGTACTTTATGAACATCAATGCTACCTTTGAAGAGGGTATATTTGCCTCAGTAACTTGTGTTATGGATATTGCAAGTAATCCCTCTGCTCTCATGCCTTTGAAGACATGTTCTAGTGTCTTTGTTTACTCATTTATGTGCGTATGTGTAGTCATATATGGAGTATAATATCGAAAATCATCTTATATTTCTGAACCGAGTTAGTAATAAAATATCGTTTCTGTTTGAATTAGAACCAGGTCTGCGGTGGAGATGAAGTTCTCAAAGTCATGCCGTGTGAACTGGAAGACCTGAGGATGAGTTCTACTTCTAAACTATCCAGCTGTTGTGTCCTTGTCGCCATGTGTCCTGAACTAGTGTTTTCATGTAGCATTGTTGTCAGGCGTGTTCTCGTGGCTGTACTTGACCACAACAATTTCCTAGTTATGCCTTCGATTACGAAGGGTGTGGTTCTTGTAAAGCTTCCCGACAAATCTGAAGCGGCCTGTCTTCATCATCATGTTTATGAGTGGAAAGACTACTCTGTTAGGTTCTCCAAGGTTAACGAGATGGTGATGGTGCAGGTAGGCATCTCTCACGAAGTCCATGGCCTAGTCAGTTATGCTGGGTTCATCCCGTAGGTCGGTGGCAAGAAATAGTCTGCAGAGTTTAATTAGTGCAACTTTGCTTGTCTGTAGTAAGTACTACTGTTCAGTACTTGATTTGTGTTTGTGAATCCTGTATTGTTTAGTACTGCCGCTTTTGGTGTGTGGTGAGTCCTGAGAACAGTCTATGTTAATGTTGGTCCACTCAATTCAGTTTGTATATTTTGAAGTATCCAGATCATCTTTTTGTGAGGATGGTTTATCAATTATGGTTATACTCCAATATTTGTATGCATTGCAGGGGTTATTGCACCCACAGGATTTCTAGTCCCATGGATGTTCGGTCCATACAATTTGTCACGACCTTTGGACTGTCCTGCTTATGGGAGTAGGTGGGGGCCCTGCATGCCACCCGTAGTTGGACGATCAATCTTCTGTTTAGTACTTCAACATAGTGATTTCCTGGTAAGGATTCACTCATGTCACATCAAGTAAATCTTATTGATTTAATGTCTAATATTATTTATTTAATGTCATGTTTTCTTTCTTTTCCTGCAATTTTACGATGCAGGTTTTGCCATTTGACATTCATCACAGAATAAACCATTTCGTTTGCTCTACAATGGCTATTTTTGCAGGTTTTACTTCTTATGTTGTGTCAGTAACGAAGGCACTGTCCATCACTTATATTACTGGGAAAAATTGGATCAGTCTGTTGTCTGAGTACAAGCTGAATCCCTATGATGAACTGCAGTTTGGTTTAACAGAAACGCCACAATTAGTCCTTCTCGTGTTTAAAAGAAATGAAGAAAAAAACTGGATCACGGTCATGGAGCCTAGTCAAGTTAGAAAGCTGATCATAGCAGACCAGACACGATCGCTGCTGTCTCGCACATCGGTAACACCTTCAGCAACGGATCGAGCATCGGCAGTTGCTCTAGCACTGACAGCAGCAACAGCTCAGTCTGATTTAGCTGAGGATTGGGCACCGACCGTGTCAGCGAGTCAGGCTGATCTACCAGAGGGTCGGGCATCTACACCGGCACCTGCTCCGACACCGGCACCAGCTCTACAAGGAGGACCATCTCCGGCAGTAGCAGCGGCACTACCAGTCGCACTGGCACGGGCACCAGCAACGGCTTAGGCACCTGCACCAACACTTGCACTTGCATCTACTCCGGCTCGTGCAGCAGCAACCGAACTAGCAGTTGCACCGGCAATAGACTGGGCTGCAGTTCGCACTTCGTATACCAAAGTCCTTACAAAAACTGACATCTCCACCTTCTTGGTAAGCATTGGTCGCCCAAGTGCTTCGTTCTTTTTTCTTTCCATGTTGTTTCACATGATTCATTGTGTTGACCTAACTGTTTGTGTATGTCTTCTTGTTTGCAAACAAAGAATTCCTAGAGCAACGAGGGAGTCGTTCAACAATCCGGGCGACCGTGGCCAAGTTTCTCTTACCATGTGCAGCCTTGGTGTGAATGAACCTGCTCAATATACCATAAGTACAAAGGATGGTCGCATGATGATTGATGCTAAAGGATGGTCAAGGTTCAAATCTAAATCATATCTTGTGGTAGGGGATGATGTCAAAATCGAACTTTCTCGGCAAGGAGAGCTGGTCCAAATCAACTTTGAAATTCTTCAATAGCAGCATGTCGTGGTTCTAAGCCTGACAGTAGAGTGGGGGGTAGGTATGGAGAGGCAAGGTCCTAGCTATGGAGAGGTTGTAAACACAAGGGATGTACGAGTTCAGGCCCTTCTCGGAAGAAGTAATAGCCCTACGTCTCGGAGCCCGGAGGCGGTCGAGTGGATTATGAGTATATGAGTTACAAGGTGCCGAACCCCTCTACCTGTGGAGGGGGGTGGCTTATATAGAGTGCGCCAGGACCCCAGCCAGCCCACGTAGGAGAGGGTTTAAGGTGAGTTAAGTCTGGGGCGTTACTGGTAACGCCCCACATAAAGTGTCTTTACTATCATAAAGCCTACTTAATTACAGGCCGTTGCAGTGCAGAGTGCCTCTTGACCTCCTGGTGGTCGAGTGAGTCTTCGTGGTCGAGTCCTTCAAGTCAGTCGAGTGAGTCCCTCGTTGGTCGACTGGAAGGCGACCTCTTCTAAGGGTGTCCTTGGGTAAGGTACTTAGATCAGGTCCATGACCCTACCCTAGGTACATGACCCCATCATTAGCCCCCGAATGGATTGAGGCTTCGAGTGAGGAAGGAGTTGATGTCGTTTCCGATTAACCTTTGCGCTCTGGTCGTGCGTTGTTCTGGACCAAAGAATCTCTTCGTCGATAGTGAGCAACTTGTCTTCAGTCGACTCGATCCATTCTCTTCTTTCGTCGAGTGATCTTTCGGGCTTCGACGATCTCCGAGCGACGGATCGCGGGAAACCCCGCGTCTGACAGACTGATCTGCTGTTCGCGGATTCCGCGGGATGCGAAATTTGGGGACGCGCGCGAAGCGGAGCGGACCGCGGCGTTCGGATGGGACGGGACATAGACGCCTCGATCTCCGCGCCGCTTTCTTCGCCACGTATCCCGTCTGCATAACTGTTCCTGGATATGATTAGATCGACCGGGCCCACCTGTCATCCACTCGGAAGGGACCTTATAAATGCGCCCGGCGAGGATTTCTGTACTGTGCCTCAGCATTCTCTCTCTCTCTGCTCCCTTCGTCCCCGTCCAGCGCGCTCGCTCTCGCCCCCGCACAACTTCCCCTCGCGCATCTCGCCGGCAACCATGGCCAAGGAGAAGACGGCGGCGCTGGAACGTGCGAAGAAGGCGTCGGCGTCGGAGAAGGCGAAGGGGAGATCTACCAGCCGCGGCGGGTCTTCGTCCAGATCCCGCCTGCCGAAGGGCTGGGTCCAAGGAGACTGGATCCAGTCGACCATCACAGAAAAAGACCTCCTCGACATGGCCAACGAGGGCTTGATCCCTCATGGAGCTGCGAGGCTTCCGGGGAAGGAGTGGCAGCCCCAGCCAGAAGAGGGTGAGTGTGTGCTCTTGGCCACCCATGTTGATCGTGGATTTTCTTTGCCGCCGAGTATTTTCTTCCGTGGCTTCTTGAACTTCTTTGGAGCGCAGCTCCACCACTTTACCCCAAATTCTATCGCCTATCTTGCCGCGTTCGTGTCCATGTGTGAGGGTTTCCTGGGCTGTCGACCGCACTGGGGTTTGTTCAAGCATATATTCACGTGTCGCTCTCAGACCGTGAAGAAGGCGAGCCCAGGCGATGAAAGAACCCGAGTCGTCCAAATGTGTGGGGGTCTGGGGATCCAGGTGAGGAATAAGAGCACCTTCCCGCCCATGACCTTTCCCGAGTCAGTCAGAGGCTGGCAGTCGACCTGGTTCTACTGCCAGGACCAGTCGACGCCGGGGCAGTCGAGTGGACTCCCTCAGTTTACCATGGACCGAGTGAACAAGCCCTCCTCTCTGAAGTTGATTCCGGAGGAGAAAGCTGACGTGAAGATGTTGATGGAGCGCGTGGTGCAGTTGGTTCGGGAGGGAGTGACGGGCATGGATCTCCTGGAGGTCTTCCTTAGGCGTCGCATCCAGCCCCTTCAGTTCCGGAGCCACTGCATGTGGTTGTACTGTGGGACTGAAGACGAGACTCGAGTCCATCCAGAAGCAGTCGACGATGTCACTCTGGAAAGATGGATGGTAGCCGTTACCGGAAACAAGGATAACCCACGCGGAGCCAGAAGGATTCCTCCACTCGACCACAACAGCGATCCAAACAAGGTACGCTTGCTCTGCTCTCCACTGTGTTCTTGTCACATTCATTTCTGTTTATCCTGCCGACTGGTCGATTGATCCTTGTCTTGATATCTGCTAGGCCCTCACCGAGCTGTACTCGATGCCCAATGGGGCACAAGCTCCGACTGAGGAGGGTGAGGCGAGTGGGGGCGAGAGCCAGGAAGAGGAGGAATGGGACTCGGACGTTGCAGAGGATGATGATGACGATGATGATGATGACGGTGATGAAGATGACGTTGAAGACGAGGAAGAAGAGGAGGAGGAGGTCGTACCACCGCGCTCGGAAAGGCGGTCGAAGCTTGTCCACGACCCTTCGACTGAACGTGGTAAGGGGGTTGCGACCGCTGCTCAGTCGACCAAACGCCCTCGGACCACCTCTCCAGTGCCGACTGAAAAGGCGCCGAAGCAGCCCAGGGCAGCCTCGTCAAAGCCGATCAAGCTCCTGCCGAAGATGAAGGTGTCCATCCCCACCATATCAGGGTAATCGTGCTGCTTAAGTCTTCTTATTTTGTGTGAACTTTGTCTCTGGTTGACGCTGAAGTTAGTCGACTGATTCTTTGGAGTTGCAGTGCTGCTACTTCTGAAACCTCAGCCCGGGCTGATGACCATGAGATGGAGGACGCAGCAACTTCAAAACCAGGTACTATATTCTTAACGCCGTTTTTAGTCGACTGACTCGCGATCTCTGATCCTGATTCTTCTCCGTAGCTCCACCCAATGCTGTTATCAATCTCCCTGATGATGATGAGGATGAGGAACCGCTGAAGCGCAGAAGGAGTAGGAAAGCGTCCGCCAGCAAGGTGCCCCAGGATGTGACGGCGCCTGAGATTCTGATTGCGGAGGAAGAGAACACCACTCGACACACGGTGTCCTTCGCAGATCCATTGACGAGTGCTCAGCAGCCCTCCCTCTTCACGACGCACCACGTCCCAGAGGACCAAGCTGGCGCGGCGAAGGAGGCGATACGCCAGGCGGGAATCATGATGGAGCAGTTGAAGACCATCCGGGATGCGAGCCAGGCAGCTTATGACGCCAGTTCTGCCCTCCAAAGCAATGTTCAGGTCAGTCGACCACCGTTTGTTCTGTTGGATATGCTACCAAAAACTTTTCCTTTCCGGAATTTATAGTAGTCACCCACTGGGTGTGTCGATTAAACTCCGTGTTAGCGGGGGCACGCTGAGTGCACCCGCTGGGTGTAGTCCCCAAGGCTAAGGTCGACTGCTGGCAGTCGGCCTTAGGCTTTATGATGTCAATCTTTCTGTCAGTCGACTATGTCGACTGGATTTCACAAACCGGTGGGGGCACGCTGAGTGCACCCACTGGGTGTAGTCCCCGAGACTGTGGTCGACTGCTTGCAGTTGATTACAGTCTTAAAGAATACATCTCTCTTTTTTTTTGAGGTCGACTGGTCGACTTTGTCTTCAACAGGATTAGTGGGGGCACGCTGAGTGCACCCACTGGGTGTAGTCCCCGAGACTACGGTCGAATGCTTGTATTCGGCTGTAGTCTTAGAAACGTGTGATTTTTCCTTTTTCACTCGGAAGTGAATTATATTTGACATTTAGTCGATTGGTTCTTCGCAGAACTCCTGTGATCTTGTGGCTCGCTACTCTGAGCTGGAAAACAAGCACACTCAACTCGAGCTGAGCTTGAAGCTGGTTCAGGAGAAGCTGACGAAGGCAAAGGAGGAGACCGAAGGTATGTTTGGTGAGACCCTGACGACTGCTTTTCCCCTTGCTTGTTTCAAAATCTGATCTTGCTGTAACTTGCAGGTAAGGTAAGGGAGGCCCAACAGAAGAAAGACCTCGAACTAGCTGAGAAGATCAAGCTTGCTGACGAGAAGTTAGCTTCAGTCACCAAGCTTGAACAAGACAATACCAATCTGAAAGCTGCTCTTGGGATCGCCAACAAGGAGGTCAGTCGACTAAAAACTGATAAAGCTGCCCTGACCGACCAAGTCAGTAAGTTGACTGGGAAGAAAAATGATCTGGAGGCCTTCCTGAGTGGTCTTGCCAAGAAGCTGTTTCTTATGCTTGAAGGTAAACCTCTATGCTCGGCAAACATTTCCAATTGTGGTTTTTCCATTCGACCATCCCCTTGACTTAGTGATCATCCTTGCAGAATTTTGTCAAAACTTTGAAGAAGAAACTAGCCGGCTGGAGCCAAACCTCGACCCCGTCAATTCTCCGGTGAACGACGAAGTTGCCATGGATGTTTTCCGACTGGAGTCTCGTGTTGCAGCTGTCGTGGACTATCTCGCAAGGCTGAAGGCCGCCACATCTCGCATCGACTCGACGCTCTGGCCTGAGGAGACACTTCAGAATGACCTTGAGTCGCTGATGGCCCGCTTGAACACGATCCCTGGTCGAGTGCAGGAATGGAAGAAGTCCTCGGCTCGGTGTGGTGCAGATGTTGCTCTGTGTCTGGCCCGAGTCCACTGTAAAGATGCGCGAGAAGAGAAGCTGGCGGCCCTTCGGGTGGCCAACACCAAGAAACACGACTTCAGGTCCTTTATGGAAACTTTCCTTGCGGCTGCCACTCGGATCGCCGACGGAATTGACCTTGATGAATTCGTTGCACCTTCCAGCCCTCCACAGGAGGGGTAAAAAACTTCTTCTGGCTCGACGCTTTAAATTTGCCTCGGTATACCGAGTGGAATTGTAACCGATAAACCTTAACAGGGCTTAACGCCTGAGCACTTTCGGTTCCTTTAGATATCGATTCAAACTTGAATTTGGTGGCTTGAATACGATTGCCTTTGGCTCGAAATATCTTTTGCAGGTTCAAAGCAAGGCGCCTTTACTGCAAATCGACTTATTCTTTAGTCCACTTAGGCGAGCACTGGGCTGCGGCTAAGCCTCCGAGTGGAAGCCCGGCTTACCACTCGGTAGGATTTCTATAACTTAGGCGAGCATTGGGCTGGCAGCTAAGCCTCCGAGTGAGGGGTTTACCTCTTCACTCGGTAGGATTTTTATTAACTTAGGCGAGTGCTTGGACTGCAGCTAAGCCTCCGAGTGAGAGGGCTGCTCTTCACTCGGTAGGGATTTTTGTAACTTAGGCGAGTGCTTGGACTGCAGCTAAGCCCCGGTGAGAGGCTGCTCTCACTCGTAGGATTTTTACAACTTAGGCAAGCCAGGGCCCCGGGAGAGGGTTGCTCTTCACTCGGTAGGATTTTATAACTTAGGCGAGGCTTGCAGCTAAGCCCGAGTGAGAGGGTTGCTCTTCACTCGGTAGGATTTTTTAACTTAGGCGAGTGCTTCTGCAGCTAAGCCCCGAGTGAGAGGGTTGCTCACTCGGTAGGATTTTTAACTTAGGCGAGTGCTTTGCAGCTAAGCCCCGAGTGAGAGGGTTGCTCACTCGGTAGGATTTTTAACTTAGGCGAGTGCTTGGACTGCAGCTAAGCCCCGAGTGAGAGGGTTGCTCTTCACTCGGTAGGATTTTTAAACTTAGGCGAGTGCTTGGACTGCAGCTAAGCCCCGAGTGAGAGGTTGCTCTTCACTCGGTAGGATTTTTATAACTTAGGCGAGTGCTTGGACTGCAGCTAAGCCCCGAGTGAGAGGGTTGCTCTTCACTCGGTAGGATTTTTATAACTTAGGCGAGTGCTTGGACTGCAGCTAAGCCCCGAGTGAGAGGTTGCTCTTCACTCGGTAGGATTTTTATAACTTAGGCGAGTGCTTGGACTGCAGCTAAGCCTCCGAGTGGAAGTCTGGCTTACCACTCGGTAGGATTTTGATAACTTAGGCGAAACGGATTCGCAGCTAAGCCTCCGAGTGGGAGTCTGGCTCACCACTCGGTAGGATTTTGATAACTTAGGCGAAACGGATTCGCAGCTAAGCCTCCGAGTGGGAGTCTGGCTCACCACTCGGTAGGATTTTTACAAACTTAGGCGAAACGGATTCGCGGCTAAGTCACCCACTGAGGGGAATTTTATTGGACAAAAATAAAAAGTGACAGAAATTATGGAGGAACTATGACACTATTATTTTGAGGTCCATGAACTACAGAAGTACTTTATTGCAACTCATCCGAGTGATAAAACTTAAGTATAAAATGGGCGGAGTAGTTCCGCGTTCCAAGCTCGGGGCTCGTCGATATTATGCTCGACGTTGTAAAGACGGTACGCCCCGTTGTGGAGAACCTTGGTGACGATGAAGGGACCTTCCCAAGAAGGAGCAAGCTTGTGTGGTTTGTGCTGATCCACTCGGAGAACTAAATCTCCTTCCTGGAAGGCTCGACCTCTCACATTTCTGGCGTGGAAACGACGCAAATCTTGTTGGTAGATGGTCGACCGGATCAGAGCCATCTCCCTTTCTTCCTCTAAAAGGTCGACTGCGTCCTGCCGCGCTTGTTCAGCCTCTGCTTCGTTGTAGATTTCAACTCGAGGAGCATTGTGGAGAAGATCACTCGGCAAGACTGCTTCAGCTCCGTAGACCAAGAAGAATGGAGTTCTTCCGGTCGACCGATTAGGTGTGGTCCGCAGCCCCCAAAGCACTGAGGGAAGTTCGTCGACCCAAGCTCCAGCCGCGTGTTTGAGATCACGCATCAGTCGGGGCTTCAATCCCTTAAGAATCAGTCCATTAGCTCGCTCTGCTTGTCCATTCGACTGCGGATGGGCGACTGAAGCGTAGTCGACCCGTGTGCCTTGGGAGTTGCAGAAATCTCTGAATTCCTCCGAGTCAAAGTTCGACCCATTATCCGTAATGATGCTGTGCGGGACTCCATATCTGAATATTAGTTCCCTGATGAAGCTAACAGCAGTACCGGTGTCAAGGTTCTTGATTGGTTTAGCCTCGATCCACTTGGTGAACTTGTCGACTGCCACCAGTACATGCGTGAAGCCACTTCGTCCTGTTCTCAAAGGACCGACCATGTCCAGTCCCCATACTGCGAAAGGCCAGACGAGTGGGATGGTCTTCAGAGCCGACGCAGGCTTGTGCGACATATTCGAGTAGAACTGACATCCCTCGCACTTATCCACTATCTCTTTTGCCATCTCATTCGCCTTTGGCCAGTAAAATCCGGCTCGGTATGCTTTGGCCACGATGGTCCGAGAGGACGCATGATGACCACAGGTCCCCGAGTGGATATCATTGAGGATGAGTCGACCTTCTTCTGGTGTTATGCACTTCTGACCAACTCCAGTCGCGCTTTCTCTGTATAATTGTCCTTTGATTACGGTAAAGGCCTTAGATCGACGGACGATCTGTCGAGCCTCTTCCTCATCCTCCGGAAGCTCTTTTCTCAGGATATACGCGACATATGGAACTGTCCAGTCGGGAATGACCACCAAGACCTCCATGATCAAGTCGACCACCGCTGGGACTTCAACCTCAGTCGGATCTGTGGCACTCTTGGGCTGTGGAGTTTCTTCGGTGAAAGGATCTTCTTTGACTGACGGAGTGTGTATATGCTCCAAGAACACACCACTCGGAATGGCTTCTCTCTTGGAACCTATCTTTGCTAGATCATCAGCTGCTTGATTTTTCAGTCGGGGTATATGATGGAGCTCCAACCCCTCGAACTTCTTTTCCAGCTTCCTCACTGCACTGCAGTATCCAGTCATGGCTGGGCTTCTCACGTCCCACTCTTTCATCACCTGGTTGACCACTAAATCCGAGTCGCCATAGACCATCAGGCGACGGACGCCGAGTGAAATGGCCATGCGCAACCCATATAAGAGGGCCTCATATTCTGCCTCATTGTTGGAGGAATCAAAGTGAATCTGGAGCACATATCTGAGCTTATCTCCTCTGGGGGAAACCAGGACAACCCCAGCACCGGAACCATTCAACATCTTAGAGCCATCAAAGAACATGGTCCAATGCTCCGAGTGAACTTCAGTCGGCTGCTGTTGTTCAATCCACTCGGCGAGGAAATCTGCTATTGCCTGGGACTTAATGGCTTTCTTTGCCTCAAACTTGATATCAAGGGGAAGAAGTTCAATCGCCCATTTGGCCACTCGACCAGTTGCATCTCTGTTGTGCAAAATCTCTGATAGTGGAGCGTCGCTGACGACTGTGATGGAATGATCAGAAAAATAATGAGCAACCTTCTTTGTGGTCATGTATATTCCATACACAAGCTTCTGATAATGAGGATATCTCTGCTTGGATGGAGTCAAGACTTCAGACAAATAATACACTGGGCGCTGAACTTTGAGAGCTTTTCCTTCTTCTTCCCGCTCGACCGTAAGCACAGTACTGACGACTTGTCCTGTGGCTGCGATATAGAGCAACAGAGGCTCTTTGCTGATTGGAGCAGCAAGCACCGGCTGGGTGGAGAGCAGAGCTTTTAGCTCGGCAAACGCTGCATCAGCTTCTGGAGTCCACTCGAACTTGTCTGTCTTCTTCATCAGTCGGTAAAGAGGCAATGCCTTTTCACCGAGTCGTGAGATGAATCGACTTAATGCGGCCAAGCATCCAGTAAGCTTCTGGACATCGTGCACTCGCACAGGGCGTTTCATTCGGAGAATAGTGCCAATCTTCTCTGGGTTAGCGTCGATTCCCCGTTCGGAAACGAGAAAACCGAGTAACTTGCCACCAGGAACTCCAAATGTGCACTTTGATGGATTGAGCTTGATATCATATCTTCTGAGGTTGGCAAATGTTTCGGCGAGATCAGCGAGCAGGTCGGAACCTTTTCGTGACTTGACAACGATATCATCCATATATGCTTCCACATTCCGACTGATTTGAGTGAGTAGACACTTCTGAATCATTCGCATAAATGTGGCTCCGGCATTCTTGAGGCCGAATGGCATGGTGATATAGCAGAAGCACCCGAATGGAGTGATGAAAGCTGTTTTTACCTCGTCGGGTCCGTACAGACGGATCTGGTGGTACCCGGAGTAGGCATCTAAAAAAGACAGCCTCTCGCATCCCGCGGTCGAGTCAACAATTTGATCTATGCGAGGGAGAGGAAAATGATCTTTCGGGCAGGCCCGGTTGATGTGCTTGAAATCAATGCACATTCGGAGCGACTTGTCCTTCTTAGGAACCATGACGACATTAGCGAGCCACTCGGAGTGGTATATCTCTCGGATAAATCCTGCCGCCAACAGTCGAGCCACTTCCTCACCAATGGCTTTTCTCTTCTGGACGGCGGACCGCCGAAGATGCTCTTTGACTGGTTTTGCAGATGAGTCGACTCTTAGGCGATGCTCAGCCAGTCCCCTGGGAACACCTGGCATGTCAGCGGGCTTCCATGCAAAAATGTCCCAGTTCTCACGGAGGAACTGGATGAGCGCTTCTTCCTATTTTGGGTCGAGTGTTGTGGAGATGCGGGTCGGAGCTGCATCGGGGTCGGTCGGGTGAATGTGAACAGGCTTCGTCTCACCGGACGACTGGAATGCAGACTCTGTGGCGGGTTTCTTTGATCGCAGCAAGTCACTCGGATCTGCATTTTGCTTGTATTCCTCGAACTCGACCGCTGTCACCTGGGAATCGGCAATCTTTGAGCCCTTCTGAAAGCACTCTTCTGCCTTTTTCCGATCACCGGTGACAGTGATCACTCCTTTGGGGCCGGGCATCTTCAATTTGAGGTACACGTAACATGGTCGAGCCATGAACCGTGCGTAAGCTGGTCTCCCCAAAATGGCATGATATGCACTCTGAAAATCCACGACCTCAAACGTCAACTTTTCTTTGCGAAAATGTTTCGAATCACCAAACACCACGTCCAAAGCTATTTGGCCGAGTGACTCGGCTTTCTTCCCTGGTATAACTCCATGAAAGCTCATGTTACTAGTGCTCAGTCGGGACATCGGAATGCCCATTCCTTTCAGTGTGTCTGCATACAACAAATTCAGCCCGCTTCCACCGTCCATCAGCACTTTTGTCAGTCGAGTGCCTTCGACAACTGGATCGACCACCAAAGCTTGCCTCCCAGGGGTGGCAATATGAGTCGGGTGATCAGATTGGTCGAATGTGATGGGTATTTGAGACCATTTCAGATAATTTGCTTTTGCTGGGGCAACCATGTTCACCTCTCGGTTAATGACTTTCAGTCGACTCCTGCTTTCCACATCTGCAAAGATCATCAGAGTGGAGTTGATATGCGGATATCCTTCCTCACTGTCCTCCTTGTCTTCGGCCTTGTCCGACTCCTTCTCCTTGTCCTTAGACTGTTTTCCCTGAAACTGCTGGATCAGGAGTCGACATTGGCGAGTGGTGTGCTTCGGGTAGATGATATTCCCCTCTTCGTCTTTCTTCGTGTGGATGTGACATGGCATATCCATTACGTCGTTCCCTTCTTTATCCTTTACCTTCTTGGGGTTCCAGGATCCTTTTGGTTTCCCCTTAAACTTTCCCTGAGTCACGGCCAGAGCCTCTCCAGGAGCTGCCGGTTCAGCCTTCCGCTTCTGTTTCCGACTGGTGTTTCCTTTTTCCGACTGACTCGGCTTGTGCTTGCCGCTTCGGAGTCGGTCTTCTTCTTCGCCGTTGGCGTACTTGGTAGCAATCTCCATCATCCGACTCAAGGTCATGTCACCGGTTCGACCAAACTTCAAACTCAGTTCTCTGTTCTTGACGCCATCTTTGAAGGCGCAGACTGCCTGATGATCAGACACATTCTCCACAGTGTGGTGCAAAGTGATCCACCTCTGAATATACTCTCTGAGAGTCTCATTAGCCTTCTGCACGCAGACTTGCAACTCTGTCAATCCAGCTGGTCGCTTGCAAGTTCCTTCAAACGTTCTGATGAACACTCGGGACAGATCTTCCCAAGTGTAAATGCTGCTAGGAGGTAATTGAGTCAACCATGCCCTGGCAGAACCTTCCAGCATGAGGGGCAAATGCTTCATGGCCACCTCGTCGTTCCCACCACCAATCTGAACTGCCACTCGGTAGTCTTCAAGCCAAGTTTCAGGCTTAGACTCACCAGTGAACTTGCTGACTCCTGTTGCCAACCTGAAATTGGGAGGGATAACTGCGGCTCTGATAGCTCTGCTGAAACATTCAGGACCAGAAACATGCACTCGACTGCTTGTGGGTGCATCTCTGTCGAGTCCGCCTCGATGGGCTCTGTTCCGGTCGACCAAACCTTGCACGATAATGGATCGCGCGTCGAAGCCTGGTTCTCTGGGGTCGACTGGAACCCTTCGCCCTGTACTGTACTGACGCCTGTCATCTTGCTGCCGAGGAGCGTAAGACCCACCCCTCGGAGGGGAATTGGGCACTCGACGCCTATCATCTCGGTCGAGTCGGTCGCCATATTGATCTCGCCGATTCTCGCGCCCTTCACGCCGCGGAGGCGATCTGGGGCTGTGAGCCGACTGAACCGTATTCGCAGTGACGGATCGACTGTGAATTCTGTTGCGCGACTGAGACACGGCTGAATTCTGATCTCCTGCTGCCCGGAGCAGATCCCTGATCTGCAGCAAACCTCTGCCAGCTTCCGACTGCGAAGGCTGGATGGACTCTGCTATACGGGTCGCAGCTGCTAAATTCTGGATTGGGGTTCGATATACCTGAGTCGGCGGGAAGAGTTGACGTCGACTGGTGTCGGGAACTCGTTGCCGCGCGCGCTCGTCGAGTGCTCGCTGAAGATTCTCCAGTCGAGTGCGTTCGGCCAAATTGGCCAGACGTGCCTCCTCCAAGGCACGAGCCTCGGGGGTTTCTCCTGCGATGGGAGTACGCAGGGCATCCACGTTCCTGCGGCGAAGTTCCTCTCTTTGCAGAGAGTCGAGTGGCTCGGGCTGGTACTCTTCGTGGCCTCGTGCGGGGTCGCCTCCGTCACCTGCTCCATCATCACGGGCGAAGCCAGGGGGACTGCGGGGCCCGTCGACCATCAAGATTTCCGCCGCTGGATCACTGCTACCGCACTCGGATGCAGTCTCTACGGAGCCAGTCGACAGATCGAACAAGCCATAGAGAGATTCGTCGGGCTCGATTGCCGCAACTTGGGTGGTGGCCGATTGGCGAGCCACCGCGTGCCTCACCCATCGCTGAAGCCTCGACCGGCCCGAGCGCTTGCGCTGGCGGGAGACCGGGAGGGTGGACGATGGAGGAGCCGACTGATACAGGGTCGACGGTTGCCGCAGCAGAACGCCGCGGACACATGCGCGAAAAAGCGTCGCACCGCGGACGGGGAGCGCATCAATGTCGAGTGGAGCCTCCTGGAGCCACGCGGAGTCGTCGGCGATGAAGGTGATAGTGCCGAGACGGATCTCTCGACCCTCGACCAAAACTCCAGCAGACACCATGATGAAAGTACTCGGAAGAATCGCAACTTCTCCACAAAATCGCTAAAACACCTGCCCCACGGTGGGTGCCAACTGTCGTGGTTCTAAGCCTGACAGTAGAGTGGGGGTAGGTATGGAGAGGCAAGGTCCTAGATATGGAGAGGTTGTAAACACAAGGGATGTACGAGTTCAGGCCCTTCTCGGGAGAAGTAATAGCCCTACGTCTCGGAGCCCGGAGGCGGTCGAGTGGATTATGAGTATATGAGTTACAAGGTGCCGAACCCCTCTACCTGTGGAGGGGGGTGGCTTATATAGAGTGCGCCAGGACCCCAGCCAGCCCACGTAGGAGAGGGTTTAAGGTGAGTTAAGTCCGGGGCGTTACTGGTAACGCCCCACATAAAGTGTCTTTACTACCATAAAGTCTACTTAATTACAGGCCGTTGCAGTGCAGAGTGCCTCTTGACCTCCTGGTGGTTGAGTGAGTCTTCATGGTCGAGTCCTTCAAGTCAGTCGAGTGAGTCCCTCGTTGGTCGACTGAAAGGCGACCTCTTCTAAGGGTGTCCTTGGATAAGGTACTTAGATCAGGTCCATGACCCTACCCTAGGTACATGACCCCATCACAGCACGCAACTACCGAACTGATCTATCCTCCGAGAGATTTTGATGTAGTAATCTGGCATGCTGAAACAAGTGTCATGTGTGTATAATTAGTACGACAGTATTATTTATCACATGGTATATTGTTGATAGAATTGCAAATCTAAATGCTGGTTAGGAACTGTCATTCGATTTCATTCCAACAGCTGTCGTGCTTTATTCAATTTTGTGTATTCGCCTTGCGACAACATCTAAAACCAGCGCCGTACCAATCGCTTGCAATATGAAAAGCGCTGAGGTAGAACACATCGTCCCCCAAACATGCAACGTGGGCCCGCGGCCCAAAGTCCAGAACCGTGAGCTTGTGTAAGTATTATATTCTCAGCTGAACCCCCATAATGCCCGTGCGTTGCATGTAACATCAAGATGCATTTGTATGAGTATTTTATCTTGTGAGAGAAAAGGATGAACGAGGGAAGGCCTTATTTGAAAATGTGGAGAGGTGTGTGGGTACCTTTTTGCAAAATTGCCATAGTTTCCTTCCTATCCATTAGATATAAATTGGACGGCCTATATTGCAGGATGGCAGGCACACCATCATCACCAACTCGTCTATATTGTGTTAAAAAACTCTATTTTTTACAATTATATATGTTATATATATTCCCCTTGATTTTTCTTATGTATAAAGTTGTGATATAAAAGATTTTTATATTTCTTTACAGAGGGAGTATCTCTCTGTCAAAAATATATTTATGTGTAACTAGTTACTCCTGTCTTTCTACTTCCTTTCGCTGATATGTGGGGCATCCAGCAACGGGGTCCACGTGCCATATGCACCAAATTAGAGTGCACAACTGCGCGGTAGACACAGCACGGTCGTGGCGCCGCAGTATGCCCAATGAGCCGTCAAATCACAACCCCCCCCCCTTTCCAGCTTTAGTAGTAAGTTGGACGGACGAAGGGGAAATATTTCACTAGGACTGAATCCCCTTCTCCCTCATCTGCTTGTTCAGAGAAACCCCCCTCTCGGCGATTGCATAGGGTTTTCTCATGGAGAACCAGGTATAAATTCTTCATCCATCCCCGATAAATCCAAGTCCCTTAGTCACGGGTAATCCTAGGATGGCAGCCGCCGCCGTTGATGCATTTTTCTTCCTACTAAATCTAGTGTGTTTCATTTGCAGTGCCCAAAGTGCAAGGACCCTACAGGTTTCTGCGCCCTCGGCGAGACGCCACACTTGTTCCTTCTCATCCTAACACAGGATTTTAAAATGCGCACAGTATGTTCCTAGAATCCTCTTTTCTATCCGGGAGGGTGGGGTTTTTTGAACATGTTGTCGACTAATTTGGAAATTTGGATTGCTATATTTGGATAAAAGGTACTACTAGTACGATGGTCAACACTGGCGTGAAGGAGGAAATTATTTCTATATTTGGATAGGGAATACATTGTGTTCTCATATTATTTTTCCTGTAGTGCATTATTTGCTCTGCCAGAACACATGTACTCAAGATGCTCGACCTTGCCATAACTGAATACACCAGTTTAACGGTCATTGTGAAAACAAGCCATGGATGCAAGTTCCGAGTTGGGTTCATGAACCAAGAAGATTGTTGCGTTTTAATGGCCGAACTTGGATAAACTTTCTCAAGTGTTACAGACTGAAAGTTGGCGCACGAATGTTGATGGAAATAGCAGAACCTGGTCTCATCTTCACTGTGATCTTCCACCCCGACGTCATTCCAATTGTTCATCCATGTTAGTTTTGTATCTGGTTCTTGCTTGTTGCCTCGATTACTTCTTAATCCACCTATTCTGGCTAACTAATCACAATTTAACTTTAGAAGTAGCAACGAATCTCTCACGAAGATGCTACTTCTAACTAATATTTTCTTATAATTGGTGGCACATGTAGGTTTTTTCATAGTTAAGAAGGCTGCTTGTTTGTTATTCTGTAATAACTCGGCTGTTACTGATGGCACTGAAGTTGATTGGGATGACATCCACAAGTTCCTACACTTTATTGATCGTCTTGAGGTCCTTGTGGGGCGTTTCAATGGTGGAAGGCCACGTGGGATATGTGTACCACTGCTGCACTCGTTGAACAGGTCCAACTGTGTCGAGAAACTTATGGTACGAGCTATTTTCTATTATATATGATGTTCATAAACTATTGCTTATACACAGTTTTACAGTTGTGATCTTCTTGAAATAGAAACTGCCCAGTTCTATTGTTCCTATACAGATGCCTGACCATGGTCAGGTCAGACTTGTGCTTGGTCACAACATGATGTTTATGTCGACCTACTCCATTCCCCTTGGAGGTGAAAAGATACTTATTCATGGGTGGTCTCAAATAATGAAGGCCCGTCCATCTTGGAGAATAGGACAGAAGATCATGTTCCTACTTTTCCATGGCTCTAAAGCGAATATCCTATTTATTGACCACATTGAGAGATGGAGCCGCTTTTAGAAGGTTGTGGATGCGCGGGGTGGCGCATGGGCCTTGTCCTGGGGCTTGGCGGCCTCACCCTTGGTTAACTGTAGGCAAAGTAGCATTGTTCGAGGCGTGCTTTGTATGGTTGAACCTGTATAAGTACTCATACTGCTTTCAGCTATGGTTGTTAAGTGCCCCTACTGGTTTCAGTTAAGGCTGTTAAGTACTCCTGCTGCTTTTACAGCCTGTCTTGTTTCTTTAGTCCTGTCTTCCTCTAGCCGCCAAAACCAAACCAGCGCTGGCGGGGCCGCTTGCTTCCGCCTCCCTCGGCTGGCTGCGCCTCAGCACACGCATAGACGCCCCACCATCTCCTAAATCGTTAACACCGACGTCTGAGACCTCGCCGTCATCCTCTGCGCGCTTTGGTGCACTCGTCGCGGCACCGCCCTCTCGCATTGTCAACATGGTCAACAAACAACAGGAATCGGCTGAAGTACGTGGAGAGAATGACTGTAGGGGCCCACCATGTCAGCGTATGGAAAAATAAAAATGCTTCCTCCTAGTGGTTTCCTGACATCTGGGACCCACGACATTGTGAGCGTATATAGTCAATAGACAAGAGAACAGCACAAGATCGGCTGACACCTGGGACGTAGCTGCTCGAGCAGTATTTTTTTTGTTATTGTTGAGATGCAGCATGGTTTGAACTGGGCTGTGGCCCATCTAGCCCAGGCTTATATTTTATGTTCACCATATGACCAACCCGGCTATTTTTTCTTTGTGAAAATGAGCCCAGTTTATTATTTCTGAAGAATACCCAATCCAGGCCTACTTATTTTTCTACGCCCTGATGGGCAGCAACTCTTTCAAGACACCTGCAAATCTTGAAAGTAATACGAAATGGGTTGTAAATATAAAAACAGATGAAAAATTGGCAATTGCATTATAATTTCTGAATCTTTTCACATTTTCAGATTCCTATTTCACTGGGCTTTAACCTAATTTAAATATATCTTCAAAGTACTTTAAATCTGGCTCGACATTTCGGTATTAAAAACAGTTTGGAGCCCACAGAAATATGCGAATTTTTTTTAAAATTTTTAACCCTGGCCCTGGCCAACAAAAAAATGGACTGCAATAAATTGCATAAGCAGTTGCAATGAGCTTTATAAAAATTATTAAAAAAAGAGGGAATGGTCTGACTTGTGGGCCTATTAAGTTGACGTGTATGCAAGATTTTTTTTAGTTATTATATATGTCAACAAACGATTTTAGCGGACGTAACCGTTGGATGTCAATCCAACGACCGTCGTGTTTCTTCAATCTCTGATCTTCTTGCTCCGGCCGCCAAATCCAGCGCCGGCGGGACCGCCTGCTCCCGCCTCCCGTGGATGGCTATGCTGCCACGCAGGCCTCACCATCCCCTACTACTCCCACCGCTGGCAAGAGCATCCCTCTACTCACCCACACCCCCTGTTATTCTGCGGCGATGGCAGCCTCACACCATAGTCGAACCAGTGAACCCTCGTACTCCTCTCCGCCCTGGCTTCCACTGCCGCGTCTTCCCCGACACCGCATTGTCCCCTTCCTAGGCCTCGCCGTCGTCCACTGCCCTGGTGCTCTCGGCGCGGCATGGTCAACATGGTCAAGGAATGACTTCCATCGGAAGACTACTGTACATGGAGAGGCTGACAGCTGGGTCCATGGTGACCGCAAGGAAGTGCCTTCTTATTACGCGCAAAATAATTAATCCTCCACTTGACAGCAGGACCCACAGGACGGGCCATCGTATTTTGCGAAAAAACGTTTCCCCCCTGACTGCTGGGACCCACTAGCTACATCTTCGCATGCAAGGAAGTGCCTAACAGTCGGGACCCACCTGGTCGAAGCGTATGTAGCGTTGTCATTCTGGCCGCGAACGTGTACGTACATACTGGTCGATGTAGAGGCGCGCACGTGTCGTAGTAAAGGTGCGCACGTGTCATAGTAGACGCGCGCATGTAGCATGTACACATACGTACAGCGGCCAGGGTGCAAGAAAGAAAATACGGCTACGTACGTACATACGGGCGGGGTCTCAAACGCTTACTCACTCATACGTACAGCCAGGGCTCGTGTACATGGCTGGGTCGGAACAGAGAAACTGTGTCGTCGTCGTGTTCATGGGGAGACAACGGAATCCGTCATATTCATCAGGAGGCAACGAAACGCATGGGAGCCAACCTGCTTGGACGGAATAGCCGATGGAAACAAGGCCTGGCATACTGCAGAACAGAGGAAACGGCCTTGTGTTCGACCGGCCACATTCGAAATGGGATCATGTTCATCGGGAGGGGTCTGGTGTACCGCAAAACGGAGGAAACGGACTTCTGTTGGACCTCCTACGGTCGAAGCGGGGTCCTGTTGATCGGGAGGGTTGTGGCGTATCGCAAAACGGAGGACACGGACTTGTGTTGGAGTGCTACGGTCGAAACGGGGGTCCTGTTCATCGGGAGGGGTGTGGTGTACCGCAAAATGCGACTACACGGGATACTGTTAATCTCCACCGTCGACCTCCTCCAGCCTCCATGGGCTACTGTTCATCCATCGTCGACCTCCTCGACCCTCCACCTGCGACTGTTCATCCATGGGCTCCTGTTCATCCAGCCTCACCGCGCGCTACTCCACCGTCTACTGTTCAACCAGCCCTCTCCACGGGCTACTATTCAACCACCCCTCGACGGGCTACTATTCAACCACCCCTCCACGGGCTACTGTTCATCTAACCCTCCACCGGCTACTGTTCAACCAGCCCTCCACGGGGTCGTCCTATTCATCCATCCCTTCACGGGATCCTGTTCATCCAGCCACAACCGGCTCGATCAGGGTTCTGTTCATCCAGAGGCAACACCATAGGGTCCTATTCATCCACCCCCACCGGGAACTGTTCATCCAACCCCCCCCCCCCAACAACAACACTCACTGTTCATCAAGGGAAGGAGGTAGCGGGGTTCGATCAGCTTCAGTTAGCAGCAGTAGTGAAGGAATCACTCGTGTTCAGTAACGTAGCTAGTGCAATCGCTCGGGTTCAGTTAGAGCCCAACACCTCGCTCGAGTTCAGTTAGAGCTCAACGCCTCGCTCGAGTTCAGTTAGAGCTCAACGCCTCGCTCGAGTTCAGTTAGAGCTCAACGCCTCGCACCCACGCGCATACGGTACAATAGAAACACGCATCGCTCGGCCCCCGACCACCCACTGTAACTGGGAACTCCCCGATATTTTCCTTGCCCTCGCTTCTACCACGGTTTTTTCCATCATGGATGGCCCAAAGAATGTCATGCAGCTGCGTCTCCGGCCCACCCAGGACGAGAAGCCCATTTTCTATCATGATTTTTTGTCATAGAAGTAGGAGCCCACCACATCTATGATGATACTAGGTTTTGACACAATTATCATCATAGAAGTGTCTTAAGTATGACAGAAAAAATTTTATTCGGTCCAAAAAGTCACGGATGTGTCTTTTTTTGTAGTGGTTGCTTCTTCATGGACCCTTCATGGGTGGAGCCCTCCATGGACTCGCGCAGCCATTAACCTCCATGGACTCGCGCAGTCGTTACCCTCCATGGGTTGAAGTCTCGATCAACGTGGATGTACAATAGCACCACCTATCGGAACCACGCTAAAAATCTCTGTGTCTCCAATTGCGTTTGCACACTCCAATCCCATCCCATTACTTTCTTGCAAGTTGCATGCTTTACTTTCCGCTGCTCATATACTCTTTCCATGCTTGCTTGAATTGCATTGTGTATGCTTGAAATTGTGTTAATCTACCACCACAACTTGAAAAACTTAAAAACTGCCAACTTTGTTTGTTGAGGGTCTAATCACCCCCACTCTAGACACCTCTTCTCGATCCTTTCACCTAAACCTAAAAGTCAAACTCGGCCTCACCGATTTGATCTATCTGGCGCCACCAAATTCATTTGACATAGCCACTTCCACAAACCCTAATCACTTTGGTTTCACCGATAGGGATCTCGGTCTCACCGAGATGGGATTGCAAACTCCCTATTTGCTTTTCATAACATTTCGGTCCCTCCGAAATGAGCGAATCAGTCCCACCGAGTTCGCAATGCAAACTCCCTGTTTCCTTTTCGTAACGTTTCGGTCCCACCAAAATGAGCGAATCGGTCCCACCGAGTTTGCCTGAACAACTCTCAATGTGCCTATTACTAAAATTAGTCCCACTGAGTTCATGTGATCGGTCTCACCGAGATTACGTTATGCCCTAACCCTAGCGCATCGATCCCACCAATTTGATCACATCGGTCCCACCAAAAAGCCTAACATTCATATTTTGACCTAAATCGGTCTGACCGAGTTTTACCATTCGCTCTCACCGAGTTTGGGAATATGTGTGTAATAGTTAGATTTTGTGTGGAGGCTATATATACCCCTCCACCCTTTCTTCATTCGTGGAGAGAGCTATCAGAATGTGCCTACACTTCCACCGTTCATTTTCTGAGAGAGAACCACCTATTCATGTGTTGAGACCAAGATATTCCATTCCAACCACAAGAATATTGATCTCTAGCCTTCCCCAAGTTGCTTTCCACTCAAATCATCTTTCCATCATAGCCAAATCTGTGAGAGAGAGTTGAGTGTTGGGGAGACTATCATTTGAAGCACAAGAGCAAGGATTTCATCATCAACACACCATCTATTACCTTTTGGAGAGTGGTGTCTCCTAGATTGGTTAGGTGTCACTTGCGAGCCTCCGTCAAGATTGCGGAGTGACGTCGCTTGAAGCTACGTCGGTATTTCCCCAAAGAGGAAGGGATGATGCAGCATAGCGGCGATAGGTATTTCCCTCAGACATGAAACCAAGGTTATCGAACCAGTAGGAGAACCAAGCAACACAACGTAAAAAGCCCCTGCACACAAATAACAACACCTCGCAACCCGACGTGTTAAAGGGGTTGTCAATCCTTTCGGGGTACGATGCCTCAAGATAGGCAAAGGACGTGAGGTAAAAACTGGTAGATAGGATAAATAGATCGCAGAACAAATGCAAGAGAAAATAAATCGCAAAGGAAAATATGATGAAAAGAGACCCGGGGGCCGTAGGTTTCACTAGGGGCTTCTCTCGAGAAAGATAGCAAACGGTGGGAAAACAATGTTGGGAAATTGATAGAACTTCAAATAATCATGACGATATCCATGCAATGATCATTATATAGGCATCACATCCAAGATTAGTAGACCGACTCCTGCCTGCATCTACTACTCTTACTTCACACATCGACCGCTATCCAGCATCTATCTAGTGTATTAAGTTCATGAGAAAACGAAGTAATGCAATAAGAATGATGACATGATGTAGACGAGATCCATTTATCTATTGCGGCAGATATAGATCTCATCTTGTTATCCTTAGTAGCAACGATACATACGTGTCGGTTCCCTTTCTGTCACTGGGATCAAGCACCATAAGATCGAACCCACTACAAAGCAGCTCTTCCCATTGCAAGATAAATAGATCAAGTTGGCCAAACAAAACCCAAATATCAGAGAAGAAATACGAGGCTATAAGCAATCATGCATATAAGAGATCAAAGAAGACTCAAATAACTTTCATGGATAGAAACATAGATCTGATCATAAACTCAAAGTTCATCGGATCCCAACAAACACACTGCCAAAAGACTTACATCATATGGATCTCCAAGAGACCATTGTATTGATAATCAAGAGAGAGAGAGAGGAATCCATCTAGCTACTAACTATGGACCCATAGGTCTACAAAGAACTACTCACGCATCATTAGAGAGGCACCAATGGAAGTGGTGAACCCCTCCATGACAGTGTCTAGATTGTATCTTGGTGGTTCTAGACTCTGCGGCTGCTGGATCAATATTTCAACACCTCCCCTAGGATTTCTGGAATATTGGGGTATTTATAGAGCAAAGAAGTGGTTCGGGGGCACCCGAGGTGGGCACGACCCACCAGGGCACGCCTGGGCCTCCTGGCCCACCCTGATGGGTTGTCCCCTCCTTGGGACTCCCCAAAGTGCAACCAGGGCCCAACTTCTTCCTTTTGGTCCATAAAAAATCATCGTAAAGTTGTGTGGCATTTGGACTCCGTCTGATATTGATTTCCTGCAATGTAAAAAACATGCAGAAAACAGCAACTGGCACTGGGCACTATGTCAATAGGTTAGTACCAAAAAATGATATAAAATGACTATAAAATGATTTTAAAACATCCAAGAATGATAATATAACATCATGGAACAATCAAAAATTATAGATACGTTGGAGACGTATCAGCATCCCCAAGCTTAATTCATGCTCGTCATGGAGTTGGTAAATGATAAAAACAGAATTTTTGATGTGGAATGTTGCCTAACATGTTCATCACATTCTTTTCTTTATAGCATGGACATATGGACTTTTATATGATTCAAAGCAATAGTCTAGTTTTGACATGAAGACTTTAATACTCAAGCATACCAACAAGCAACCATGTCTTTCAAAATATCAACACTAAAGCAAGTTATCCCTGGCTCATCATGCTCAATCATTGATCCATTCATGAAACACACTCTAATATTAGCTACACCCAATGCTCAAATACGATCATAGTGCCCCTTAGATGATGCTTTATAAGAGAAGTTGGGGACTCAAATTCAAAATAAAAGTTGCATAAGTAAAAGAAAGGCCCTTCGCGGAGGGAAGTAGTGATTTGTAGAGGTGCCAGAGCTCAAAGCTTAAATTGAGAGATAAAATTATTTTTGAGAGGCATACTTTTCCTACCAACGAAAACAACTTGGAGCATCCCAACACTTTCCATGCTAGATACATCATAGGCAGTTCCCAAATAGAAAATAAAGTTTATTCCTTTTTCCACCATAACTTTCACTTTCCATGGCTAGCCGTATCCACGGGTGCCTTCCATACCAACAATTTCCAAGGAATTTATTATTTGACAACATAAAGTAAATTCATTTTTCATTTCGGGGCTGGACATCCCTAATACCTTTGTCGTACTCTCGTGCAATGACAAGTGAATAAACACTCATCGTGAGAATAACACATCTAGCATGGAAAATATTGGCTACCCTTTACCGCCTCGCGAGTAGTAGAGCACACAAAAGAGAAATTTATTTTGAACATTAGAGATGGCACATGCAAATTTGCTTAGAATGGCATAGAAATACCGCATATAGGTAGGTATAGTGGACTCATATGGCAAAACTGGTTTAAAGGGTTTTGGATGCACAAGTAGTGATCATACTTAGTGCAAAATGAAGGCTAGCAAAAAGATTGAGAAGCGACCAACCAAAAAGCGAAAAATCTCGTACCCAAGCATTAAGCATAAGTAACACCGAATAATGCACCATAAGTAGGATATAAATTTCGCTGCATAACTATTGACTTTCGTGCTTGCATAGGGAATCACAAACCTTAACATCAATATTCTTACTAAAGCATAATTACTCATCAACATGGCTCACATATCATACCGTTATATCTCAAAACCATTACTAAGAATCAAGTTTATTTTGTCCAATGATCTTCATGAAAGTTTTTATTATATCCTCCTTGGATATCTATCACTTTTGAACTATTTTCATATGTTGCTTTTGGTAAGCTCAAACAAATATAAGTGAAGATCTTGAGCATAATTTTTTTTATTTCTCTCAAATTAATCTAAGTGAAGCAAGAGAGAACTTCTTCAAAATTTACTAACTCCCAAATAAATCTAAGTGAAGCATGAGAGCATTTCTTCAAAATTAACAAAGCACACCGTGCTAAAAAATATATAAGTGAAGTACTAGAGCAAGTCCATGGCTCTAAAAATTTAAGTGAAGAATAGAAGCAAGCATAGCATAATTTTTGGCTCTCTAAAAAGGGTGTGTACAGAAAGGATTCGAGACTTAAAAAACAAAGCAAAGGAAGCAAAGACTCATATCATTCAAGACGCTCCAAGCAAAACTCATATCATGTGACAAATAAAAATATTGTTTCAAGTAAAATACCGATGGTCGTTAGAAGAAAGCGGGGATGCCACTTGGGTGCATCCCCAAGCTTAGTTGCGTGCTACTTCTTTGAATATTATCTTGGGGTGCCTCGGGAATCCCCAAGCTTAGCCTTTTGCTTATCTTTATTCCTTCATCCATCGTAAGATAACCAAAACTTGAAAACTTCAATCACACAAAACTCAAACAAAACCTTCGTGAGATTCGTTAGTATAAGAAACCAAACAACTACTATAAGTATTGTAGCAAACCTATTCTTATTTTGTTTTTGCATTATTTCTACTGTATTCCAACTTTTCTATGGCAAAAACTCATTAAATAAAACCATAGAATCATCAAAACAAGCACACAAAGCAAAGAAAACAGAATCTGTCAAAAACAGAACTGTCTGTAGCAATCTGAAAATTTCGAATACTTATGTAACTCCCAAAATTATGAAATAAATTGGTGTAAGTGAGGAATTTGTCTATTAATGCTCTGAAAAAAGAATCAACTTAAAAGCACTCTTCTATAAAAAAAGACAACGAATCACGTGAGCGCAAAAGTTTATGTTTTTGGCAAGATCGAATAAACTTTCACCCAAGTCTTCCCAAAGGCATTGCTTGGCACAAACACTAACTAAAACACAAAAAACACAATCATAACAGTAGCATAATTGTGCTAACACTCAATAACATGAAGTAAAAATCAAAAATAAATTTTATTCATTGGGTTGCCTCCCAACAAGCGCTATCGTTTTACGCCCCTATCTAGGCATAACACGTAGGATCTAAGTTTTGTCATCTTTGGTTCTAGATCCATAAGATGCCCTCATGATCGATTCATATGGTGGCCTAATTATTGTTCTAGGGAAGTGTTCCATTCCCTTCCTTAGTGGAAATTGAAATTTAATATTGCCTTCTTTCATATCAATCACGGCACCAATAGTATGCAAAAACAGTCTACCAAGAATAATTGGACAAGACGGATTGCAATAAATATCAAGAACAATAAAATCTATGGGCACATAATTCCTTTTTGCAAGAATAAGAACATCATTAATATTTCCCATAGGTTTTTTAATAATAGAATCCGCTAAGTGCAAATTTAAAGAGCATTCTTCAATATCGGTAAGACCAAGCACATCACATAAAGATTTCGGAATTGTAGAAACACTAGCACGCAAGTCACATAAAGCAAAACACTCATAATTTTTGATCTTGACTTTGATAGTAGGTTCCCATTCATCATGCAATTTTTCTAGGAATTGAAACTTGTAATTCCAATTTTTCTTCAAAAGCTTTCATCATGGCATCAACAATATGTTTAGTAAAAGCTTTATTTTGTTCATAGGCATGGGGTGAATTTATCATGGATTGCAACAAAGAAATAAAATAAACCAAAGAGCAACTATCATAATTCAAGTCTTTCTAATCCAAAATAGTGGGGGCACCACTAGTTAAAGTCTTGACATCTTCAAACCCACTTTTATCAATTTTCTCAACAAGATTTTCACCCTTCGAAATATTGGGATGCCTTCTACCTAAAGTTGACTCCTCTCCAGTCCCTTTTTCATCAATCTTAATTTTACTAAACAAGGAATCAATAGAAGAAACACCAATCATTTTAAGATCTTCATCACTTTTGAGAAGAAATCACTAGAAAATGCTTTTCCTAAAAATTCTCTTTTATCTCTAAGCATAGCGGTTCTTTTCTTACTTTCATCCATAGAAACATAAAGAGCTTTAATTTATTCATCTACTTTAGGCACAAAAAATTTCATCTTGAGATTTTTCACATCATCAGCAATTCTATCAACACTTCTAGACAAATCATCAATCTTATTCAACTTTTCTTCTATAGAAATGTTGAAAACCTTTTGTGTGTTAATAAATTATTTAATATTATTCTCAAAATCATAGGTATTACTATTATTATTGTAAGACTAATTTCCATAGGAATGACCATAATTATTAGAGGAACTACTAGGAAAAGGCCTAGGATTAATATTACCTCTATAAGCATTGTTGCTGAAATTATTGCGAGAAATAAAATTCACATCTATGGCATCACTATTTTGCTCAATCAAAGTAGACAAAGTCATATCATTAAAATTAATAGGACCACTTTTACTAGCAACCAATTTCATAAGAGCATCAACTTTTTCACTCAAAGAAGAAATTTCTTCAACCGAAATATTTTTTTTACTAGTAGGAGCCCTTTCGGTATGCCATTGTGAATAATTTGCCATAATATTATCAAGCAATTTGGTGGCTTCACCCAAGGTAATTTCCATAAAAGTACCACCCACTGCGGAATCTAAAAGATTATGAGAAACAAAATTCAACCCCGCATAAAAAATTTGTATGATCATCCAAAGATTTAACCCATGAGTCAGGCAATTCCTTAACATCATTTTCATCCTTTCCCAAGATTGTGCAACATGATCATGTTCAAGTTGCTTGAAATTCATGATCTGGGTTCTGAGGAAAATAATTTTTGCGAGAGGAAAATACTTAGTGATAAAAGCATCTTTGCACTTATTCCAAGAATCGATACTATCGCGAGGCAAAGAAGAGAACCAAATTTTTGCAAAATCACGCAAAGTAAACGGAAATAATTTCATCTTGACCACATCATTGCCCACATCTTCTTTCTTTTGCATATCGCATAATTCCACGAAGGTATTAAGATGGGATGCGGCATCCTCATTAGGAGTACCGGAAAATTGGTCTTTCATAACAAGATTCAGCAAAGCAGTATTAATATCACAAGTCTCCGCACTAGTGGCGGGAGGAGCAAGCGGAGTCACATAGTTTGGTGTTCTCTTGAGTCATGATGACCACACAAGAAGATTGCACTCAAAAACAGATCTGGCAAAAAAAGGGCGAACGGAAAAAGAGAGGTGAATAAAACAGCAAATTTTTGTGAAGTGGGGGAGAGGAAAACGAGAGGAAAATGGCGAATAATGTAAATTGCAAGGACATTAGATTTGTGAATAGGAACCTGGTTATGTTGAAGATGCTCCCCGGCAACAGCGTGAGAAATTTCCTTTGATGTCGCTTGAAGCAACGTCGGTATTTCCCCAAAGAGGAAGGGATGATGCAGCACAGCAGCGGTAGGTATTTCCCTCACATAGAAACCAAGGTTATCGAACCAGTAGGAGAACCAAGCAACACAACGTAAGCAGCCCCTGCAAACAAATAACAACACCTCGCAACCCGACATGTTAAAGAGGTTGTCAATCCCTTTCGGGGTATGGCGCCTCAAGATAGGCAAAGTACATCAGGTAAAAAGTGGTAGATAGGATAAATAGATCGCGAAACAAATAAATTGCAGCAAGGTATTTTGTATTTTTGGTTTAATAGATTTGAAAATAAATGCAAGAGAAAATAGATCGCAAAGGCAAATATGATGAAAAGAGATCGGGGGCCGTAGGTTTCACTAGTGTCTTCTCTCGAGAAAAATAGCAAATGGTGGGAAAACAATTACTATTGGGCAATTGATAGAACTTCAAATAATCATAACGATATCCAGGCAATGATCATTATATAGGCATCACGTCCAGGATTAGTAGACTGACTCCTGCCTGCATCTACTACTATTACTCCACACATCGACCGCTATCCAGCGTGCATCTAGTGTATCAAGTTCATGAGAAAATGGAGTAATGCAATAAGAGCAATGATATGATGTAGACGAGATCCGTTTATCTATTGCGGCAGATATAGATCTCATCTTGTTATCCTTAGTAGCAATGATACATACATGTTGGTTCCCTTTCTGTCACTGGGATCAAGCACCGTAAGATCGAACCCACTACAAAGCAGCTCTTCCCATTGCAAGATAAATAGATCAAGTTGGCCAAACAAAACCCAAATATCCGAGAAGAAATATGAGTCTATAACCAATCATGCATATAAGAGATCAAAGAAGACTAAAATAACTTTCATGGATAAAAACATAGATCTGATCATAAACTCAAAGTTCATCGGATCCCAACAAACACACCGCCAAAAGACTTACATCATATGGATCTTTAAGAGACCATTGTATTGATAATAAAGGGAGAGAGAGAGAGAGAGAGAGAGAGGAATCCATCTAGCTAGTAACTACAGACCTGTAGGTCTACAAAGAACTACTCACGCATCATAAGAGAGGCACCACTGGAAGTGGTGAACCCCTCCATGACGGTGTCTAGATTGGATGTTGGTGGTTCTGGACTCTGCGGCGGCTAGATAAGTATTTCGTCACCTCCCCTAGGGTTTCTGGAATATTGGGGTATTTATAAAGTAAAGAGGTGGTCCGGGGGGCACCCGAGGTGGGCACAACCCACCAGGGCGCGCCTAGGCCTCCTGGCGCGCCCTGGTGGGTTGTCCCCTCCTCGGGACTCCCCCCAGGTACAACCAGGGCCCAACTTATTCCTTCTGGTCCATAAAAAATCATCGTAAAGCCCTGGCGTGCCCTGGTGGGTTGTCCCCTCCTCGGGACTCCCCCCAGGTACAACCAGGGCCCAACTTCTTCCTTCTGGTCCATAAAAAATCAGCGTAAAGTTGCATGGCATTTGGACTGCGTCTGATATTGATTTCCTGCGATGTAAAAAACATGCAGAAAATAGCAACGGGCACTTGCCACTATGTCAATAGGTTAGTACCAAAAATGATATAAAATGACTATAAAATGATTGTAAAACATCCAAGAATGATAATATAACAACATGGAACAATCAAAAATAATAGATACGTTGGAGACGTATCATTGAGTTGAACCAAGGAGTTTGTACGGGCAAGGAAATCGCCTACTTCATGAAGATCTACCCAATTGAGGCAAGTCCTTCGTGGGTGATGGTCATGGTGTGATAGACAAGGTTGATTCTTCATGGGTGGAGCCCTCCATGGACTCGCGCAACTGTTACCCTTCGTGGGTTGAAGTCGCCAATAATGTGGATGTACAATAGCACCACCTATTGGAACCCCGCCAAAAATCTTCATGTTAACATTGCGTTTGCTCCCTCCAAACTCCTCCCATTTACTTTCTTGCAAGTTGCATGCTTTAATTTCCGCTGCTCATACACTCTTTGCATGCTTGCTTGAATTGTATTGTGATTGCTTGACTTGTGCTAAGTTGCTAAAATCTTCCAAGAATTAAAATTGGGAAAAGGTTAGGTTTTATTTGGTCAAGTAGTTTAATCACCACCCCCCCCCCCTCTAGACATACTTTCGATCCTACACTTTGACAGCTTATCAATGACCACTAGTATGGAATTGTATTGTCCTAACACAGGTAAGCCATCTACAAAATCCATGGTCATCATTTCCCAGGGAGTATTAGGGATGGGTAAAGGTTGCAACAGACCTGGCTAAGGCACTCGTCCTGGATTACAGAGTTGGCACACTACACATTGCTGCAACATAGTGTTGATTTGATTTTTTATACCCTTCTATTGAAATAGTTTGGCTATCCTGCGATATGTTACTGGAAATCCAGAGTGTCCCCCAACCGATGTTGCATGCATATTCCAGATATCTTTTTGTTGTAACTCAACATCATTTCCAATCCAGATAGATCTTTTACAATGAAGTCCTCTTGCAGTGTTAAATTAGTTACAACCTTTCCATTAACAGACAACTGTTCAAGCAATGAACTAGATTTTTCATCAGCATAGTAGTTGTCCAGGATTTCTTGATTCCAAGCAGGATATATGGAAGTCTTGTCAGAACAGTGCTCCCTCCAAGAGGACGCCGTGATAATGCATCAGCAGCTCGGTTTTCATTTACTTTTTTGTAAATGATTTTGTAAGACAGGACCATCAGTTTAGTCATAGCCTTCTGCTGCCATTCTGTGTGTAAACATTGTTCATTGAGGTTTAGTAAAGCTTTCTGGTTTGTACGAATTAGAAACTCTCTAGGCTGCAAATAGGGCCTCCACTGTTCCACGGCTAACAAAAATTGCTAAGAATTCCTTCTCATATACAGACAAGGTTTTATTTCTGGGACCCAGGGAACGACTAACATAGGCCAGAGGGTGTACATCTTGCATTAATACTACACCTAGACCAATATCACAAGCATCTGTCTCAATTTGAAACTGTATCTAGAAATTAGGCAGGGCTAATACTGGCATTGTCATGAGAGCTTTCTTCAATGTATTGAAAATAGTTTCCTCTGCCTCAGACCAAATAAAAAGTTTGCTTTTTCTTAACAAATTTGTCAATGGCTTAGAGATTATACCATAATGCCTGATAAACTTTTTGTAGTAACTAGCCAACCCTAGAAAGCTGCGTACCTCCTTAACAGAAATAGGTGACGGCCATTGCTGAATAGTGTTGATCTTAGTTTCATCAATGGCCACTCATTCCTTGCTGATCACATACCCCACATAATGCAGCTCTTGTTTAGCAAACTCACATTTAGATGCTTTTACATGCCACTAATCTTGTTCCAATAGTTGAAGTACATGTGCTAAATGTTGCTGATGCAACTCCATTGTTGGACTAAAAACCAGGATGTCATCAAACAAAACAACAACACATTTTCTCACGCAGGGAGATAGAGTAGTGGTAGTAGCACCTTGGAATGCATATGGCCCATCTGTCAATCCAAAGGCTAAGACCATAAACTCAAAATGTCCATGGTGTGTCTGAAAAAAGCAATCTTATACTCCTCTCCTTCAGCAAGCCTGATCTGATGATACCCAACCCTTAAATCTAGTTTGGAAAACAACTATGCTCCATGTAGCTCATGCAGGAGATCATCAATAGCTGGCATGTGAAATTTTCCCTTTAAAGTAAGGGTATTCAAATGCATGTAATCCACCATAATCTCCAAGTCCCATCTTTCTTTTTTCCAGAAGTATTGGTGAAGAAAAAGGACTGGTGCTCTTCTGTATAAGGCTAGAGTCCAACATTTCCTGAATTTGCTTCTCTATTTCATCCTTCAATTCAGGAGAAAATCTGTAGGGCCTTAATGAAAATGGTCTGGCACCAGGTATCAAAGGTATATGATGGTCACATTCTCTGCGAGGAGGTAATCCAACAGGTGCATCAAACACCTCCAAAAACTGATCAAGTATTGTCTAAATTTCAGGTACTACTTGCTTCTCTTCTGTTCCTGTCACTGCCAACAGTTACACCACTGTATGTGCATAATCTTCCTGTCAATCTCCTTGTATCACTACTAACTGACCAGCAAAACAGAAAGACATCCATTTCTGCTCCCAGTCAATGCTCATGGGACCGTGAGAGGCCAACCAGTCCAGTCCCAATATCCCATCATATCCACTAAGTGCTAACACTTTGAAGTGGGAACTGAATTCCACTCCAGCCGTAGACCAAGTACACCAAGGAAAGTGTTGATCACAATCCATAATTCCCACATCATCCACTCTGACCTTAATCAATGAACAAGCATGTACCCCAGTGAGACTAGCTTTTATTTGTGTATCCACAAAAGAATGAGCACTCCCTGAGTCCACCAGGAAATTTTTCTGTTGTCCTTGAACATGCACTAGATTTTGAAAAGCCTTGCCAGGTTTGTTGCGTCCAATTGCTGCTGCAAATAGTGCCATCAGATTAACTTCCTCTCCACTATCACTGAAAGTGTCCTTTGCAGTCATTAAGCACTGGTAGAAATCCACAATTCCCTGTACTACATGCAAGGAAACAGTCTTGCTACAAACATGACCTTGACTCCATTTTTCTCCACAAGTAAAACAAAAACCCTTAGCTCTTTGATTCGGTAAGCCCGTAATGCACTCCATTGATTTTATCTTCTGTCGCTGCAGGACATTTCTCTTCAGGTGCTCTAGGTGGTGCTGGTATGACTGCCTGAACAGGGGAAGCAACTGGCGAGTAGCAAGGTTGTGAGTAATTGGAATATCTCGTCGTTGAGTTCTAGTTTACCGACTACACAGTCAATGATTCATGCAGGAGAGCCAGTTGATAAGCAGAATTCAAGTTGATTGGTTACTGCAGCGCTACCATCGTCCTCACCGCAGGCTTCAGACCATCAATGAATTTGGTAGTGTAGTGCAAGGGACCAGGCGATGTTTCATAAGCTGCAAGCTAGTCATACAAATCCGAGAAATGGTCCACATAATCCTCCACGGATCCTATTTGTGAGATTTGCAGCATCTGACGGAGCAACACTCGGTGACGATTACGCCCAAACCTATTATGCAACAACTTGCAAAACCCCTCCCAGGAAGCATGAGGCGCTTGCTGTTGCATCGATTCCAGCCATCGAGCAGCTGCGCCCTCAAACAAAGATGTTGCAAACTACACCCATAGATCGATTTGTTCCCCACATCTAGAAATAGTCCTCACACCTGGTCTGGCATAGCCTAGGATTTGAGCCATCAAAATGGGGTACTTTGATGCGCGGTCCCATTCCAAAATGATCTATAGTATCTCACGACAATTCTACAGCACGACGCAGAGTGCGGCGGAATTTTCAGGAGGCAAACCACGCACTAGCGGTCGTACGTACGGTAGCGTGTCCTTCCCCTTGCTTGCTGATGCCGCTCACGGATCAGCGCCACTGCCTGTGCTGCCTTCCACTGTCGATGGAGTGGTCGAGTGACTGCCTCCCACTGAAGGAGGTGTGGACGGCACCCGGTCCATACGGTGCAGAGCTCGTCGATGTCGACACCGATGGGGAGCTTCAGGTCGTCGAGACGGGCGGTCAGATCCCCAACCAGAGTACACATCGCTTGAACGACACCATCGTACTGCTTCTTGAACCAATGGTCGAGAGTCGCGGCGAAATCCGTCTTGAGGAACTCGTACACGACCGTCGTCACTCGCGACATGTTCTCCATGGTGCCCAGCAGTGGCTCTCCGCGAAGCGAGTAGCGTGGTGATGAGGTGGAAAATTTTCTCCAGGATTGAGAGGGCTCTGATGCCAGATTATTAGTACTCGAACTAGATCAAGCTATGATTCATGGAGTTTCGACCAAAATTCATAGATTACAAGCCAGAATTCATACCTACCACTCACTCTCTATGCTATCATCGCCTCTCGGCCGAAGCCGCCTATCCTTCCAGCCTGTCAATGTCATCCTCAATCTACTTCCTTTATAGCCATTGAAGATTCACACGGTCCACTAGTCATCATGGACCCGTGCCGGCCTGGTAACTCTTCGCTTGGGCTAAGTGCGCTGCCCATCTTCCTGTGCCACATCTTCTCTTGTCAGCTCGTCTTGTTCATCATCACTTGTTGCCGCGTCAGTGCTGCTGATAACTTTCCTCTTTTTGGTTGTGACGGGAGACTATGTGATCGGCCGGGCGCATTTGAAATGCAAAATGATCGAGAGTGTCCAATTTGATTAGAATTGTAGTTGGTCAAAAGTAAGCAAACGTTTCCTCGAAGCACTGCCCAGCCACGCTCCACGGATCGATAGTTATAACATAAATAATCACATTATTTCATTTTATTATTGTGAACCGACATCTGGTTGGATGGTTAGACGGACAGTGGTATCCCTAGCCCGCCGGGGTTCAAATCCTGCTGCTCGCATTATTCCTGAATTTATTTCGGGATTTTTGGTGATGCGCTTTCAATGTGAGGAGGTATTCCCGTTGACGACGAGGCGCCTACATTGACTTCGTAATTCTTAAGATGATATGCCGGCTCAACCTCTTGAAGGTGCTCATAGATGTAGGGTGTGTGTGCGCATTGGTTACAGTTTTGCATAAAGCCAATTTTTCCCTACAACAAAGGAATAAATTTTATTTAACTATCATGGTGGTTGTTAAACATTGACAAGGTTCCTCCAACTCAATCCCAATTAAGCATCGTCATTAAACCCAACAATTTAAATTAAGTAAGATGATGAGATTCACATGATAATCCAGGTACTAGATACTCAAAACGTCCATAACCGGGGACACGGCTAACCATGATTAGTTTATACACTCTGCAGAGGTTTGCGCACTTTTCCCCGCAAGACTCGATCTCCTCCGTTGGATTTCTCGCACTACAATGTGTTTGAGAAATAGATGACCGAGACATAGTCTTTCAGAAGCATTAACTCTTTACTCTGGGTAGACAGTACCAACCTACATCCCCTACATCTGCTAGTCTACCACTGAAAGAGGTCACATAACATACTCAACTATGCTAGAGCCCATAGTAGCTTGCAGCTGCACACGGACGTTTCTAGCATGAATAATCTCATGATCCCTTTGAGCCTGGGTGGAGGTCCATAGGAGAATCACATAGTACCCCGGGATTTCCAAAAATACAGGCAACACTAGGTTCCCCAGGTGCCTCAATCCACCCAGATGTCTATTAAAGTTGCCACCTTAAGTAAACCATTAATTAACAATCTCACATCAGTCATGGATACACTCACCCAATCCACGTCTACTAGCATAGCATAGCCATATAAGCAAACGTAGAAGTAACTCCCAAAGGTTTGATAATAAAACAGGTAATAGGTTCTACCTCATACTTCCCAAAACCCACATATTAATCACATCCTAACCATGCAATTGTTTGAGGATTGATCAAATGCAATAAAACTGGGTAGTAAAGAGGTATGATCAAAGTGTTACTTGCCTTGCTGATGATCCGTGAAACCTAGAGACTCGTAGTAGCAAGCGGCGCACTCCGAGTACTCTATCGCAAACAAACAAGCGTTCAAAGCACTCATCTAATGCATAGGTAAAACTCAAATAGAAGATCTAACCAGAAATTTCAACTTAAGAACTCCGGTTTGCAAAAAGAATCAAATCAAACGAAGCAACGAAAGTCAAACGGTGAAAGAAACAAGCTTCGTTTACTAATCTGGACCTAAGTCAAATTTTACAGTAGCAAAAACTTCTTTAAGTTGGTTAAACAGAAAGAGGGTTTCGAGACGAAACTCCAGGCGCTTGAATCGCGTGATTCTAATAAACGAGCGAAAAGTTATACTAGAACGAAAATCGGATCAGAAATCACGATCGGAAATAATCGCGGAAAATCCAAGAAAAAAAAACGGACGAACAGGCTAAGGAACAAACGTTCGCTGTCTGCGGCTAAACGACGAAAACCGTTCGTTAAAATGAATGAACGAATTGGCGTTCGCTAAATAACTAAACTGGAAAAAATAAACCGAACCGGATCTAAAAAACGGATCTAGGGTTTCGAAAAAAACCGATCGGTTTTCTCGCGAAAACCGAGGCGACGGCGGCTACCTCGGGCGGCTCCGGCGAGACGACGGCGGCAGCGGCGCGGCTCCGGTGCGGCAGCGCTCGGTGACGGGCGGCGGCGGCGGCTCCGGCGACGGGCGGCGGCGGCGGGCGGTGGGGCGAGGGGCGGCGACGGCGGCGGAAACCGGCGGCGGCAAACTCGCGTGGCGGCGGCTGGCGGTGGCGCGGCGCGCGGATCAAGGGGCGGTGGCGGCTAGGGTTTCGGGCTGGGGTGGCGGCGGCTCGGGCCCTCGCAGCTTTAAAGGCCGACCGGGCCAGGAGTCCTAGTCGGACACGGCCCGGTTAGGTCGGTATTTTTCTAAAAAAAAGATCACGCAGAAAAACAAATAAAAGAAATACTAAAGGGACTCCAAAAATACCAAAATAAATTTTCCCCGTCCTCTAAAAATAAGCCGGACAAGATGAACATTTATTTGGGGCCTAAATGCAATTTTGAAAAACGCGCATTTTTCCTAATTCAAATAAAATAGCGACAAAATTCCGAAATAAAATCTTATTTGATTTTAATATTAAATCCTCAATATTTCTTTATTTTGGGAAAGTCATTTTATTCCCTCTCTCTTATTTTTATAATTCAAATATTTGAAGATAAAATAATTAAAATCAAATGATCCTATTTTCAAAATTTGAGAAAACTCAAATATGGAAATAACGAAATCCCCAACTCTCTCCGTGGGTCCTTGAGTTGCGTAGAATTTCTAGGATCAAGCCAAAATGCAATAAAATATGATATGCAATGATGATCTAATGTATAACATTCCAAATTGAAAATTTGGGATGTTACACTTTTTCGTGGGAAGTTAATTTTGCGTGGTTAGAGCAACTCCAACACCGTCGATCCAAATTATGATTTGTCCGTTTTTTATCCATTTGAGCCCGCTACCTTCTTGGTGTCCGTCCTATTTATCATTTGGGTCGGCAGTGCACCAAACGCACCGACCCATATTTACCGGTGTGGCCGGCTAGCCGCCGTTTTTCAACAAATATGCATACATTTTACATAGTTTCACAAGTAAACATGTAAATAGCATAGTCTCGCAACCAAATAAAGCATAGTTTCCCAACCAAATAAATTTGGCATAATTTTACAAGCTGAACAAAAATTAAATTGCCTCAAATACATGTGAAAAAAAGATACATCTATTGTTGCTAACATGAGCCCACATGTACTCAACCAAATCATTTTGTAGCTACATGTGAGTTTCACAATCACGCATTTCATGATGAAATTGAGTGAACTGTGTAAACGTTGTCGCTCCTCCATGCTCAGACACAACATTCTCACCCTGAAACTGAAACCCTTGATCGTAGATACGTTCCGGATGCTCATCCTAAACGATCGTATTGTGCATGATCACACAAGAAGTCATCACCTCCCACAACTTCTTGGTGCTCCAAGTCCTAGAAGGATACTGAACGATGCCCCAACGAGATTGCAGAACTCCAAAGGCACGCTCGATGTCCTTCCTAGCACTCTCTTGCTCTTGGGAGAATCTTTTCCCCTTCTCTCTGACAGGGTTGGGGATTGTCTTCACAGTAGTGGTCCACTGAGGATAGATACCGTCACCTAGGTAGTATCCTTTGTCGTAGTTGTGGTCGTTCATGGTAACATTCACTGGCGGGCTGTTGCCTTCGGCAAGCCTTGTAAACACCAACGAGCGTTGAAGCACGTTGATATCATTGTGTGATCTGGCCATGCCGAAGAAGAGAGCCAGATCTAGAGATCTTGTGAGGCCACGGCCTCAAGTATGAAAGTGCAAGGCCTGACACGGCCCTTATACTGCCCTTGCCAAGTAGAAGGACGGTTCTTCCACTCCCAGTGCATGCAGTCTATACTGCCAAGTATCCCTAGGAAACCCCTCCTGGCATTCATTGCCAACAAGCAGGTTGTATCTTGAGAAGTCGGCTCTCTCAACTACTCAGGGACAAACACAACAATCACAGCCTTCAGAACTTGTACATAGAGTTTAGGCATGTAGACTCGGTCATACAGGCGTGCTCATCAATGAGATCATCGGGTACTCTGTATGCAAGCATGCGGATGGCTGCAGTGCATTTCTGATAGGATGAGAAGCCAATATTTCCAAGGCCTCCTCTTTGCACTCGAAATAATTATCGTATCCGACCGCCCCCTCTCTAATACGGTTGTAAAGATGCCTACCCATACGGGAACACCACCGGAATTTCTAATGTTTGAACAGCGGGTTGGTTCTGTCAAAGTAGTCCTTCCGAAGTATGAAACAGACGCTCTCTCGGTTGCGATTCAACGCCGGAAGGTGCTGTCGGTGTCAAAACCGGCGGATCTCGGGTAGGGGGTCCCGATCTGTGCGTCAAGGCTGATGGTAATAGGAAGCAAGGACACAGATGTTTACCCAGGTTCGGGCCCTCTCGATGGAGGTAAAACCCTACTTCCTGCTTGATTAATAGTGATGATATGGGTAGTACAAGAGTAGATCTACCACGAGATCATAGAGGCTAAACCCTAAGAGCTAGCCTATGATGGTATGAATGTGATTGTGATCGGCCTTCTAAGGACCAGCCTCTCCGGTTTATATAGACACCAGAGAGGGCTAGGGTTTACACGGAGTCGGTTACAAGGAAGGAAATATAATATCCGGATCGCCAAGCTTGCCTCCCACGCAAAGGAGAGTCCCATCCGGACACGGGCCGAAGTCTTGAGTCTTGTATCTTCACGCTTCAATAGTCCGGACGTTGTACACAGTCCGGCTGTCCGGATACCCCCTAATCTAGGACTCCCTCAGTAGCCCCTGAACCAGGCTTCAATGACGATGAGCCCGGCGCGCAGTATTGTCTTTGGCATTGCAAGGCGGGTTCCTCCTCCGAATACTCCAAAGTGATCATCGGACGCTTAGACCATGTCCGGATATGCGAGATAATCTTCATATGCCACCATAGAGAGAATGATATTTTACAAATGCAATCCGCTGACAGCTTTTTCTGATGATGTGACATGTTATTACGGTTGGATCATTATTCGCTCCGTTTCCCCACAACCAGCTAGAGCTCATATTGCGAGGCAGTTTCTTTGACACGTCTTGTCAAAGCAGAGATCGTGTCCCCTTATCACAGGATTCTCATCAATACGGGTATGGGTAATCTCACCACGCCATTAATCGTGGCGCTTGGGAAACAAGCGATTCCCAACGGGCAAGTGGGGAGACGCACCGCTCTCGGCTCCTCTATAAAGGGACAGGATTTCCCCATTTTCACCCATGCCTTCTTCCTCCTTTGCCCACTCTTGCCCCCCTCAAGCTCCAGCGCCCAAGCCCAAATCTCCTCCGCGCAGCTAAACATGTCCGGAGTAGGAGGCAAGTGGGTGACTTCCACCGTCAAGGAGAAGCACATCGCAAATCTTCGGGCGGCCGGATACTTGGCCGCGGATATAGCGCACCGTCTACTAGATGCTAGGCAGGTCATTCCAACCCCAGGACCCCACGAAAGGGTCGTATTCATCGCCCACTTCGTCCGTGGACTGGGGTTTCCACTCCACCCCTTCGTCCGCGGGCTCATGCTCTACTACGGGCTAGATTTCCATGATCTAGCCCCGAACTTCGTCCTCAACATCTCGGCGTTCATCGTCTTATGCGAGGCCTTCCTCCCCATCCGGCCTCACTTTGGCCTATGGCTACAAACCTTCTGCATGAAGCCGAAGGTTGTAAGCGGTCAACAAGCGGAGTGCGGAGGGGACATGGTGGGCAGGATGCCCAACGTCACATGGCTTGACGGCTCCTTTGCGGAGACCGTAAAAGGATGGCAGTCGGGGTGGTTCTACATCACCGAGCCGCGCGGTGCCAACTGGGCAGCGGCCCCCGAGTTCTGATCCGGAGCCCCCATGCGGCTCACCTCCTGGGAGAAGAAGGGCCTGTCCTGGGGCGATTCCACGGAGCTGGCCGGACTCCAGACATGCATCAAAAGCATGAAGGACAAGAACATCAAGCTTTTCAATGTGATCCAGGTAATGCTCGTTTGCCGGATCCTATCCTGCCAGAGGCGGGCGGTCAATCTGTGGGAGTTCGTCCCAACCGAACATCGGACGCTCCAGAAGCTCTATGACATGACGCACAAAGGCGCATGGAAGGTGCTATTCAAGGCCTCCGAAGCACCTCCTTCAACATCCGAGGACCGCGGGCTTCACGCCGCGCGGGCTCCTAGGCCGGTGAGTTCTTAGACTAACTCCGGACCCAGTTCTCCCCGATATATTCATGGGAGTGCCTTAAGTAGTTGTGTATATTTGCTTCAGGACTAGGTGGAGACAGCGGAGCAGGTCTACTGTCCGGCTCCACTTCCAGAAGGCCCAGCGGATGCTCTCCTGACGGAGATGCTGGTCCCGGCACCGTACAAGGTGCCGGAGAAGAAGTCCGCGAAGAAGGCCCCGGGGATCCGAAAGGGTCTCCGGCGTAAGGTCGTGACAGAAGCCTCATCCGAAGATGACGAGGCGGACTCCTCCCACGAAGGGGAGGAGGAAGAAGAAGGAGACGCCCCATCCGGAGAGGATGAGGGACCCGGGGGAGCGGACCGGGGGCCGGAAAAGGTCCTCGGTGCAGGGCCATCATTCCCCTGTCGTCCGATGATGATGAGTCGGATTCCTCCCGCGGAGGCGGGGGGAATCAGAAAGAGATCCTACCTCCCCCCACTGGGGGAGAAGAAGAGAAAAGCCGCCCCAGGAGGGGAGGCCGGGGCGTCCAAGAAGGGGAAGGGGCCCCTTGCGGACTACTCCTCCACGACCGCTCTCAGCAAGGAGGGGTGGCTGCCCAGGGGGAAGCCCCTAGCGAGATCGTAAGTTTCTGCATTCTATCATGACTTCACTTCACAGTTTTTGTATTTATAATGCCGAACATATGTGCAGTCCGGCCAGGGATCACCTGAGGTATCCTCCTCCGGGTCCCTGAGAAATTCGGAGATGAATTCGCTTCCGACAGCCACTACTCCTCAACCCGCGGACGACACGGAGGTGCTGTCCCAAAGGCTCCCAGAGCGGGGGGAGGTGACTCTAGAGACGCCCCAAGGCGGGGTCCCAGACGTCGGACACGCGGGGTTCAAGATCCCCGCTGATCGTGTCGATGAGAGCCATGGCCAGCCAAGCTCTCAGCCGAACACAATTCCGGAACCTTTGATGGTTCCGGACTCAAGCGGACGACCCCTCGCTAGGGAGGGCGAGCCGTCTGTGTCGCGGACTTCTGTTGCGCATGAGGCGTCGGACGGTCTGCTGGAAGCGCTTGGCGGCGCTTCCCTGGATGAGGGGCACCGTACTCTTATGAGTACGATGATTCAGAAGGTTTCGTCCGCCAAAAGCGGACTAACCGAAGCTTGCACCAGCCTCCTAACAGGCTTCAAGGTAAGTAATAAATATGTGCAAAATTACCACCCGATAGGTAGTAGCCCCTGATACTCTGTTTGGCGTTCGGAAAGAAAAGCCGAGCAGAGGGTCAATTATAATCCGCAGGAGTCTAATCATAAGTATTATTGTGAATAAGCAGGCTGTGCTGCTTGCCGCTGCTGCCCGTACTGCCGAGGTTGCCGATCTGAAGCGGGACCTGAAGCAGGCACAGGGAGAGCTCGACCTCACGAAGAGGAAACTCGAAGAGAACAGGGGTAAGTAATTCCCACTCTTATGCATTTAAGGATAGGCAAAATCCGTGGGTCTAACATCTAAGTGTCGTGACCGTGTAATAGGGGACACTGCCGAAGTGGCGTCCTGAAGAATGCGTTGTCCGAGGCCGAAGACAAGGCGGCCTCGGAGTGTAAGGAGCGCGAGAAGCAAAGTACTAGGGTGGGTGAGGTACAGCAAGAGCTCCAGGACCTCGGCAAGAAATGCGAGTCCGTGGAGCATGATCTGAAGGCGAAAGAGGCCGATCTTGCGAAGGCCCTTGTGAATTTGAAGGACGCTAGGGCCGAAGCCGAGAAAGCACAGCAGGAGATCCAGGAGGCCAAGAAGATAGCAGCGGGTAAAAAGTTCTTTATGCAAAGCAAACATGTGGAGGAGGCGTTTCTTTTACTTACTCGAATTCGGAGCTCTCCAGGGGCGTTCGCAGATCTGCCATGCAGCGTATCAGACGCTGCAGAGTTCTACGTGCCCAGGAGGGGAACTCAAAGGAGAAGCTATTCTGGTCCCAGTATGCTGGGGCCGAACACCCGATGCCTCTGAGTGACCAATTGAAGCAGTTGGTTGAATTCCACAGGGCGGCCGAACTGGCTATGAAAGGTTTCATAGTCCGGATGTGGCCTGGTGAGCTCATGCCCCGTAGCTACTTTGGCCTGATCAAGCGGATGGTGGATGCCTGCCCGCGGCTTGAAGTGATCAAGCGATCTGTGTGCATCGAGGGTGCCCGTCGGGCCCTTGCCCGCGTCAAGGTGCATTGGGGCAAGTTGGATGCGGAGAAGCTGGTCAAGGGCGGGCCACCGGAGGGCAAGGCGCATCGCCATCCCGAGTTGTACTATGATGGTGTTGTGAAGGGTGCTTGTCTCGTCGCTGATCAATGTACCAAGGACACCATTTTTGAATGAATTCACTTCTATCATATTTGTATTTTAAGGACGAAGTTACTTGTGCTATGTAGCGCTTTTGTTATTTAAAATATTACCTTCTGTGCGGCTGTTTATAAAATTCTGAAAGTAGGCCAGTCGTCGGCTTCCTCCCTCGCGTAACTAGTACTGGGGTGTTCGTGGAAAACCCGGACACTCTTTATCCAAATGTTTGGTCCTTTAAGGAGGTTTCCGGCGCAGCGAACAAGTCAATCGGACTATGCGGCTTGATAACTTTCACTTAGCCATAGAAGTCTACAATTTTAAATTTCGGCGAAGCCCCTGGAATCCGGAAGACCGAATCGGGGCACTATACACGCCTAGATCGGACAAAGCCGATATATCGCCTAAAGCAGAAAATCTTTAAGGATGTTAAGACCTCTCGAATAGTGACCAACTCTCGCCACATCATGCCGGTCAGTTTTCGGCTTTCTCTACTGAGGTGCTCGTCCGAAAGAACTGCGACACAATCGCAGTAGTTCTCCCTGCGCTACCTTAGCTGATATAACGGAACGTAAGGCACCAAAACAAGGGAGCCGGGCTATCCCAACTGTAGAACCAAGACATGATTCGGAGCTGATGCATATAATGCTATAAGTTCGGGGTGCCGCACTGTTTAAAGTGTTCGGACTTTATTTGCCATACTTCAGGGCGCCATCAGAAGCCCCTGGCAAACTGGCCGTACCAAGGTGTACGGATGCAATACCAAATAAACATTTATAAGAGAAAAATACTCAAATAAGGATAATAAGCTGACGCTATATATAATCTCCCATTGACGAAAAATACATTTAAGTGTATGTTTACAATGGATGCATTAAGCAGAGATAAAAATAGGACTATTTGACACTACTAGGAAAAGGCCTACTAATGGCGCACTGGTTTTGCCTACTAATGGAGCATTACCAGTGCGCCATTAGTAGCATGACACTAGTATTTTTTACTAATGACGCACCACTGGTGCGCCATTAGTATCTGGTATACTAATGGCGCACCAAGCAGTGCGCCATTAGTTTTTCCCACAGTGCACCACTAGTGTATTCTATACTAATGGCGCATCACATGGTAGTGCGCCATTAGTAACAATTTTTTTAATTTTTTTTCTTAATCTCATGTCACTATTTCACCTATGAGATATCCAACACATATATATACAACAAGCATCCATATAACAATCATAGCCAACACACAAGTTCCATCATATATACATACATAGCCAACACACAAGTTCCATCATATATACATACATAGCCAACACACAAGTTCCATCATATATACATACATAGCCAACACATAGTTCCATCGTTACGTATTACAAAAGTTTCACATTGTTCATCCAACACCGTTATCCATCAATTCACAAAAGTTTCACATTGATACAAAATAAAAACACAAATGGAAAAGAAGCACTCCATCCATGCAAGCTTCCGTGAATTAAATCAAATATGCAAAATGATAAACAAGAAGTTAGAAGAAGAAAAAGAAGAAGACTAGAAGAATACTAGAAGAAGAAGAACACTAGAAGAAGAATAAGAAGAATTTTGGAAAAAGAAGAATAAGAAGACTATAAGCTTATTATGTAAACTTGATCATTTTGTGCTAACATAAGTTATTTTGGAGCTAACCTATAGGAAACTAAGCATATAAGCTCTAAGTTAGTATATTAGAGCCAACTTAGGTAAAATGAAGCTAACCTATGTCATTTTGGAAAAGAAGAAGAATAAGAAAAAGACTATAAGCTTATTATGTAAACTTGATCATTTTGTGCTAACATAAGTTATTTTGGAGCTAACCTATAGGAAAATAAGCATATAAGCTCTAAGTTAGCATATTAGAGCCAACTTAGGTAAAAATGAAGCTAACCTATAGGAAACTAAGCATATTAGAGATAATATAGGTAACTAAGTATATATATATATCATTTTGGATAACTAACCTATAGGAGATCTGACATACCTGACAAAGTTCAGTTCTCATGCATTGTTCTTCTCCTTCTCCTTCTCCTTCCTCTCCCTGATGCGCCTAGAGTGGCGAGGCGGTGGAGGCAGTGGAGGCAGTGGGATGTAGTCTTCTACCACAATTGGCGTGGTCATGTCGCCCAGCTGTGGGATCGCCGGCGCCACCACCGGTGCGTGGTCATTGTCAGGCACCACCACCATCACGAAGCCACCTTCAGGCACGACCATCGCTAGGTCATCCTCAGCCACCTCCATCTCTTGCCCATGGTCAGCCACCACCATCTCTTGCCCTTGGTCAGCCACCACCAGCGCTAGGTCATCCTCAGCCCGATGCCCATCGTCATCCTGCAGCTCCTCATCCTCACTCTGCTCCTCTTCTCCCGCACTCCAGTCCAGATCATCCTTCTTGTTGTCTATGATGCTGCCAGAATCACTGCTGCTTTCGCTACAACCAGAATCGCTGCTGCTTTCGCTGCAGCCATAGTCGCTGCTGCTTTGGCTGTAGCCAGTGTCGCTGCTGCTGCTCCCATTACCTGTCCAAAAGGCAACAATGACCGTTAACAATCGATATGAGACAAAGCCAAATGTAGAGGAATAAGAAGAGGCAGAACGTACCGGCATCATCATCGGTAGCGTAGCGCATGCGACACATAGTCGTGTTGAACACCTTCACGATGAGCATGGTGGCGTCGTCGTCGTACCTGAAGAGAAGGAAGTACCCCAGCCGTAGTTCGTAGGCACGGTAGAACTTCTCCCACCCACGAGACAAGTACATGTGCCCTTCTTGATCACCAACTCCACATCCCACTGCCTGTGAAACCCGCTGCCGGCCTGTCGCAGCTTCACATTATTTGGCAGATCTTCACCCATCAGCATGTTCATAAAACTGTCAGGCAGCCTCTGCAGTTTGGGACAATGAGTGATGTAGCAAACAACAGATATCATAATGAGATGGGTGAAGGGGAGATCTCTCATTTTATATACCTACGTCATGGATGATACTGAAGTCTCAAGTATGATAGTGAAGAACTTGGAAGCATCCAACTCGTACTGCGGTGTCGCAGAGCGGCGGTGGCTGCTTCCCGCCATCTCTGATAAGCAGCATAAGAGACCAATTAGTACCCTTACAACAGATCATAAAACATGCATGATAACAGGCATTAGTCGCAAGTACCCCATATGTCCTATTTTTAGCAAAGTCATGCTAAAATTCACGGAAAATTTCAGCATTACCTTTGCTGAAAATAGGACATATGGAGTACCCGAATTTGCCGGAACGGAAGTTAATCGACATTCCGGCAAACTCAAGGGCCTCTCGGGGTACCTGCAAAATCATCACGACACAATGGTCATGGCATTGTTTTTACTATATGCACCATGGCAAATTTCTTTTCTTTTTGCAACATGGCAAATTTCTTTTGCACCGGGCCATGGCAAATATAGTCTATGCATCATGAAAATTATAGTGTATGGATCATGGCATTTTTTATTCTACATTTTTATTCTATGGATCATGCGAGGAAATTATAGTCTATGCATTTTTTTAATCTCTGGATCATGATCCAACAAAATAGCAAAATAGCAAAATAAGTTAATAAGCATAAAAGATAGTGGGACTGAATCATCTTTAATCATTGCTTGAACTGAATCACTACCAATCATTGATCATTTATCTTCTATGTTCAACATAGAACAATTCAAGATGATGTTTAACACAAAGCAGAATTGAATAATTGTTAACCATTAGTTGAACTGAATCACTACTAGTCATTGATAATTTATTTTCTACTGTACATTCAACATAGAACAATTCAAGACGAAGTTTAGTACAGAGCAGACTGAGATATGTGAAATAAGTTCAGAATATACATTTTATAGGTAGATGACAGAAAATAGTGAAATCACACTAGTTTGCTTCTTACGCAGACATCTAGGCAAACCATTGGAGTACTGAAACAAAATAACAATAAAGATAGAAGCATATATGAATTTCATCACAACTAATTAAGCATTTACATATTCTGATCTCGTTGTAGGATTATTCAAGAGATGATTCAGTACATAGTGATCGCCAGCTAATTTCCACTTTCGAACCATGGCAGCCAATTTCCTTAACATTATCGTTTCAACTTTCCACTGAATGTTGTACAAGTTTACTGGCTACTGCAGAGCCCTATAGCTCAAAGAGAGAGCCTTCATTTCTTTTTCGTGATGTCTCCTTGACAGTCCTACTCAAGAGCTGGTGCTACCTCAGTTGGATTACCTCCAAACACTCAGGTGACAACAATCTTTCGGCCACCATCGCGGAGGCTGTACGGAGGAGCACCATTTACTCTCGGCAAACTGCTGCCGATGGTGCCAAGACAAGCATGAATACAAAATTTTAGACTCGTCTCTGTAACATCTTATTTATTTTTTTGAAAACAAGGATAAAGCCCCGGTCTCTGTAACATACATGTACATCTATTCAATGCAAACTTACATAGGAGAGATTGCTACATTTAATGTGGATCAGAAGTACCAAATATTTGACACGATTGCAAATCTGTATCTCTGGTGGTACCATTGATCATCATAATGTTAAAAAAATGTGACGAAGTTCAACAGAAAAACACGAGGATGGAAGCAGCAGTACTTCAGTAGATGACCACCCCTTACTATGAATGCATAAGATTAATGTCTAATGGAAGCATTTCTTCCAATAGGGTATCACAAAGAGACCACAAACGAATTCCACCATCACATGTACACCAATACTCTAGTGCAAACTTGTAAGCAAGTAGCCCGGAGGAGTAGCATCGAACATCGTCACCAGACCCATAATGACCCACCAAACTTCGCGGCCAGCTATTGACGGTTACGATCTAGTAATAGCACAAATAAGCAAGTCTAAAAAAGTTTCCATGGTTACTGCCGATTAGGATCAACTAATGGAAGAAGCAAGTCTGCAGAAACTCTCTTTTTTCCTCTAAAAACTATCTTGGGGTCACTCACAACCATCAGCAGAATGATGGTAAGGATCCTTGCCAAAATCCACAGGCACCTTCCCTTCTTAGCTTGTTTGAAGGGCCTGGGCGGGGCCAGGGCGCGGACAGGGGCCGAGGGGAGCACGGCCACGGGGGGCAACAAAATCGAAGGGGGGGAGGGGAACCGGTGCAGCTCACCGAGAGGAAGACGATGGCGAGCTCGTGCGGGGTCGGGGTTGACAAGGTGACGCGGATCGACGGTGAGGCCGCGGTGGCCGGAGGTGGAAGAAGACCTCGATCCGCACGATGCAGAGTCGTCGAGCTCGAACGGCTGGCCGCAGGGATCGTCGGAGCAGGCGCGGGGGAGCCGGAGCGGGTGTGGAGCGGGCGCGGGGGTCGTTGGAGCGGGCCGGGGGTCGTCGGAGTGGGTGTGGCCGGCGGGGGAGGGAAGGGGGATCTGGCGAGGGAGAGGGAAGGAGGGATCGGACGAAGGGGTATCTAGCTATAGCAATGGCGCACCACCCCGTGGTGTGCCTTTAGTAACTTTTTTTTGACAGCAATGGCGCACCCCACTCTGGTGCGCCATTAGTAACATTTTTTTCATTATTTCTTGTTGCATCTAATAATTTGTTTTTTTATCAAATTTGTTATTTTCATGAGGACTAGAACAGAAGATATCATCAAATATCATCTAATTTTTTTTAAAAAATATCATCAAATTTGTTTTTTTATTTTTAATTGAAAATATCATCAAATTTGTTATTTGAAGATATCATCAAATTTCTTATTTGAAAATATCATCAAATTTGTTATTTAAAAATATCTTCAAAAAGTGGGGGAGGGTGCGGGTGTCGGCGGCGGCGGTGGAGCGGGCCGGGGGAGGGTGCGGGGTGTCGGCGGCGGCGGTGGAGCGGGGGAGGGTGCGGTGGGTCGTCGGCGGCGGTGGAGCGGGCCGGGGGAGGGTGCGGGGTGTCGGCGGCGGCGGTGGAGCGGGGGAGGGTGCGGTGGGTCGTCGGCGGCTGTGGAGCGGGCCTGGGGAGGGTGCGGGGTGTCGGCGGTGGCGGTAGAGCAGGGGAGGGTGCGGTGGGTCGGCGGCGGCGCTGGAGCGGGGAAGGGTGCGGGGGGTCGGCGGCGGGGTGGAGCGGGGGGAGGGTGCGGGGGGTGCTCGGCGGCAAGGGGGATCTGGCGAGGGGGATAGCTATCGAGAGGGAGGGGGATCGAGATCGAGTGCCATTAGTAGTTTTGCAAAAAAAAGAATAAAAAAAATATAGTAATGGCGCACTGTCTGCCTGGTGCGCCATTACTAGTTAGAACTAGTAATGGCGCACTTCTACCAGATGCGCCATTAGTATGTATGAAAAAATGGAAAAAAATATTAATAAATGCGGCGCACCCAGTTTCTGGTGTGCCATTAGTGTCTTACACACTAATGGCGCAGCACCAACTGGTGCGCCATTAGTATATAGTAGCCGCGCACTACTTACATGGTGCGCCATTAGTATCAATCCTATCTTGTAACACCCGGATGATTAAGCAACAGTGATCACCTCGGTTACTGTGGCTAACCTCACGTTGATTCGAACCCGGTCTACAAATAAATTCAAAACAAAACCAAAGATAAAAGGTTTCAAAAACTAAAACTAAAATGTTCGGGGGTTGTCTAAAATAGCAAACCTAATTATGGTGGGGTGCACAAAATTTTGTAAAATGTTTTGGCATTTTAATTAATCTAAAACAGAAAGTAAGAAAAGGGAAAAATATAAAAAAAAGGAAAATAAAACAAAAGAGGTGGGGGGGAAGGAACCCCCACTGGCCCATCTGGGCCAGCCCTTCCCCACCTGGCCCAGCCAGCCCCCCCGAACCCCCCACCTGGCCCCCTCATCCCTGGCCCAGCCCCCTACCCTGGGCCGGCCCAGCCGGCCGGCCACTTAGCCCTCCCGCGGCTAGAAACCCTAGCCGCCCCACCTCACTCGCCCCCACTCGCCCCCCCCCCCCCCCGCCCCGATCCCCTTTCCCCTGCCCCCGCCCCGATCCAGATCGGGGGCGAGACCCCCGTCGCACCCCTCATCGCCGGCGGCCCCCGCCGCCCCAACCGGTCGCCTCCACACCCCCTCCTCCCCTCCGTCGCCCCCACGCGCGGGGCACCCGCCACCGCGGGGTCAACCCCGGCCTCCCCCGCCTCACCGGACGCCCTCCCCGACGCCGGCGCACGCCTCCCCGCCCTCCTCCTCGCCGGTCGTCCTCGACCTCCCCCGAGCCCACTGCCCGAACCCCTACTCCGCGCTGTGAGCTCGCCCCCCCCTCCCCCTCCGTCGTTCCCCTCTCTTCCCCCTCCCGAACGACGCCGCGCCCGGAGCCCCGTCGCCGGCTCCGCCCCGGCTCCGGCCACCCGCGGCCACGCCGCCGTCCCACCCCCGGCCCCTCCCCGCTCCCCGTGCGGCTCCCCTGCCGCGGCCGTCGCGCCCTTTCCCCCCTGGTCGCCTCGGCCACGTGCACGGGCACCACCGTACCACGCCGGCCGCCCCGAGCCTCGACGCCCCTGCGCCCCGTGCGCCCACGCCGGCGCCGTACGCTGCCGCCGAGCCCCCTGTTGGCCGTTCCCGCCGCTCGCCGGAGCTGGCCGGCCCCCCCTGCTCACGGGCGTGCCCAGCCGAGGCCACGGCCTCGCCCTCGATGGGCGCCCGCACCCAGTGCCAGCGGCCGCTTACCCGTGCGCCCGTTAGGCCCCCTGGGGCCACTGACATGGGGGCCCCACCCCCAGAACGCAAAAAAAAAGGAAGAAGAAAAAAATAATAATAAATAATAATAATAATAATAATAATAAAATAATAATAATAATAATTAATAAATAATGATTAATCAGATAAATAAAAAAACAATAAATATAATTAATAAAATTAAAATGATTTAATAAAATTATTAATTAATTAATTAATTAATTAAGTTAATTAATCCGGTTTAATTAAATTAATTAACTAGTTAAGTTTAATTAAACTGTAATTAGATTAACCTAAACCCTAATTAATTTAAATAGAGAATGACAGGTGGGTCCCACTGGACCCACCTGTCAGGTTGACCAAGTCAACCCTGTTGACTGCTGACGTCAGCATGACATCATGCTGACGTCATAAATTCAATTTCGAATTAAATAATTAATTAATTAAATTCCAGAAATTAATAAAATCTTTTAAAAATCATATCTTTTAATCCGTAATCCGGATTAAAATATTTTCAACATGAAAGTTGCTCAGAACGACGAGACGATTCCGGATTCGCAGTCCGCTCGTCCGCCAGACACCCCTAACCTATCGAACTCGCAACTTTTCCCCTCCGGTTCATCTGTCCGAAAACACGAAACACCGGGAATACTTTCCCGGATGATTCCCCCCTTAACCAGTACCACCTCATACCACGTTAGGGCACGCCTAGCATCGCTTCTTGACATGTCATGCATCGATATGCACCTGTTTACTTGGTATTCATTGTTTCTTCCCCCTCTTCTCTCCGGTAGACTACGAGACCGACGCTGCTGCTGCCCAGTTCGACTACGGAGTTGACGACCCCTCTCTCTTGCCAGAGCAACCAGGCAAGCCCCCCCCCCTTGATCACCAGATATCGCCTATTCTCCTCTATACTGCTTGCATTAGAGTAGTGTAGCATGTTACTGCTTTCGTTAATCCTATTCTGATGCATAGCCTAACATTGTCGCTACCTCTGTTGATACCTTACCTGCAATCCTAAATGCTTAGTATAGGATGCTAGTTTATCATCATTGGCCCTACATTCTTGTCAGTCTGCCTTGCTATACTATCGGGCCGTGATCACTTGGGAGGTGATCACGGGTATATACTATACATACATACATACTATACAGATGGTGACTAAAGTCGGGTCAGCTCATTGAGTACCCGCAAGTGATTCTGACGAGGGGGCTGAAAGGACAGGTGGCTCCATCCCGGTAGAGGTGGGCCTGGGTTCCCGACGGCCCCCGACTGTTACTTTGTGGCGGAGCGGCAGGGCAGGTTGAGACCACCTAGGAGACAGGTGGGCCTGGCCCTGTTCGGCGTTCGCGGACACTTAACACGCTTAACGAGATCTTGGTATTTGATCTGAGTCTGGCTACGAGCCTATACGCACTAACCATCTACGTGGGAGTAGTTATGGGTATCCCGACGTCGTGGTATCAGCCGAAGCACTTCAGACGTCAGCGACGGAGCGGCGCACGCCGAATTGGACTGGAACGCCACTAGGCTAGGTCTGCTTTCGGCCGCCCACGCAACGTGCAGGTGTGCTCAGGGCGATGGGCCCAGACCCCTGCGCGCTTAGGTTTAGACCGGCGTGCTGGCCTCTCTGTTGTGCCTAGGTGGGGCTGCGACGTGTTGATCTTCCGCGGCCGGGCATGACCCAGGAAAGTGTGTCCGGCCAAATGGGATCGAGCGTGTTGGGCTATGTGGTGCACCCCTGCAGGGAAGTTTAATCTATTCGAATAGCCGTGATCTTCGGTAACAGGACGACTTGGAGTTGTACCTTGACCTTATGACAACTAGAACCGGATACTTAATAAAACACACCCTTCCAAGTGCCAGATACAACCGGTGGTCGCTCTACCTCAGGGATATGAGGAGGGGATCGCCGGGTAGGATTATGCTATGAGATGTTATTGGGAGATGCTACTTGGAGGACGTCAATCTACTCTCTTATACTTGATGCAAGACGAAGGTGACCAGAAGCGTAGTCTTCGACAGGATTAGTTATCCCCCTCTTATTCTGGCATTCTGCAGTTCAGTCCACTGATATGGCCTCCTTGCACATATACCCATGCATATGTAGTGTAGTTCCTTGCTTGCGAGTACTTTGGATGAGTACTCACGGTTGCTTTCTCCCCCCTTTTTCCCCTTTCCCTTCTTTCTGGTTGTCGCAACCAGAGGCTGGAGTCCAGGAGCCAGACGCCACCGTCGACGACGACCCCTACTACACCGGAGGTGCCTACTACTACGTGCTGCCCGCTGACGACGACCTGGAGTAGTTAGGAGGATCCCAGGCAGGAGGCCTGCGCCTCTTTCGATCTGTATCCCAGTTTGTGCTAGCCTTCTTAAGGCAAACTTGTTTAACTTATGTCTGTACTCAGATATTGTTGCTTCCGCTGACTCGTCTATGATCGAGCACTTGTATTCGAGCCCTCGAGGCCCCCTGGCTTGTATTATGATGCTTGTATGACTTATTTTATTTGTAGAGTTGTGTTGTGATATCTTCCCGTGAGTCCCTGATCTTGATCGTACACATTTGCGTGCATGATTAGTGTACGATTAAATCGGGGGCGTCACATATCTATAGCCCTTTTCCTAGTAGTGTGACATGTCCTATCCAGGGGCAAGCTGTGTACAAATAGATGAAGCAGGTATAATGATCGTAAATAGATTCCACCTGGGTATTTCCTTCTGCGCACAACGTCTATTGCCTCCTTGGATGTCTCTTCCATATGAGTCCGGCAATTCAGCTCTTCTGAGGATGCTGCACTAACGCGGTGTCCTGAAATGTAAGAGGGAAAGCGTATGAAGGTATTTGGCGGTTACCCGTACTATCGTCTGAGTCGTTGATACGCCTCCGCCTATGCCCATGGTATCTTGAGTGCGTAATTGTGTACGCGTGGCACGAATGCTGCTTTGAAGGGGCTTGAGCGGAGGCTAGACTGCTAATCACGCTCTTGGCGTTCCTGATGATCCTGTTGCGGGGTATTCCGGACTCGCTTGACTATGCTCGAGGTTGTCACCGGATTGGTTTGTCGGAGTAGGCCGCATTGTACTTCTGCCGCGAGGGCTGCCGTATGCTCTTCTGTTCAAAGTGAGCGGTCCATATTTCCGTTGACAGTGATGACCCCGCGCGGTCCTGGCATCTTGAGCTTGAGGTATGCATAATGTGGTACCGCATTGAATCTAGCAAATGCGGTTCGTCCGAGCAGTGCATGGTAGCCACTGCGGAAAGGGACGATGTCGAAGATTAACTCTTCGCTCCAGAAGTTATCCGGGGATCCGAAGACCACTTCCAGTGTTATAGAGCCCATACAGCGGGCCTCTACCCCAGGAATTACACCTTTAAAGGTAGTTTTGGTGGGGCTTGATCCTTGAAGGGTCAATGCCCATCTTGCGCACTGTGTCCTGGTAAAGCAGGTTCAGGCTGCTTCCGCCGTCCATAAGGACTCGCGTGAGGTGGAATCCGTCAATGATTGGGTCCAAGACCAATGCGGCTGAGCCGCCATGGCGGATGCTGGTAGGATGATCTCTACGATCAAAGGTGATCGGACACGCTGACCATGGGTTGAATTTGGGGGTGACTGGCTCCATCGCATAGACGTCCCGTAGTGCTCGCTTCCGTTCCCGCTTGGGGATATGGGTGGCTTAGATCATGTTGACCCTGTGTTCGGACGCCGGGACTCTTCGTCATCGTCGTTGTGCAACCCCTTGTCCTTGTTTTCGGTGTTTATCTTACCGGCCTATTTGAACACCCAGCAGTCTCTATTAGTGTGGTTGGCTGGCTTGTTTGGGGTGCCATGGATTTGGCAGAGCGCTCCAGTATGCGGTCCAGGCTGGACGGTCCTTGATTATTTCTCTGGAACGGCTTTTTCCGCTGACCGGACTTAGATCCGCTGAATCCGGCGTTGACCGCCGTGTCTTCAGTGCCGTCGCTGTTGCTCCGTATCTTATGCCTGTTATGTTGTGGCTTGCCGTTAGCGTCGCGGCTGTCTGAAGTGCCAGAATGTGGTGTGGTGCCGCTGCGGGCCAACCAGCTTTCCTCACCCGCGCAAAAGCAGGTCATTAGGGTTGTGAGAGCAGCCATAGACTTGGGTTTTTCTTGTCCGAGGTGTCGAGCGAGCCACTCGTCACGAATATTATGCTTGAAAGCCGCCAGGGCTTCAACGTCCGGATAGTCGACTATTTGGTTCTTTTTAGTAAGGAACCGAGTCCAGAATTTCCGGGCTGACTCTCCGGGCTGTTGAGTAATGTGGCTCAGGTCATCGGCGTCTGGTGGTCACACATATGTGCCCTGGAAGTTATCAAGGAATGTATCTTCCAGGTTTTCCCAACTGCCAATGGAATTTGCTGGCAAGCTGTTTAACCAGTGTCGGGCTGGTCCTTTGAGCTTAAGGGGAAGATACTTGATGGCGTGTAGATCATCTCCGCGGGCCATGTGAATGCGGAGAAGGAAATCTTCGATCCATACTGCGGGGTCTGTTGTGCCATCGTACGATTCGATGTTTACGGGTTTGAACCCTTCTGGGAATTCATGATCCATTACTTCGTCAGTGAAGCACAGGGGGTGTGCGGCGCCTCTGTGCCGGGCTATGTGGCTACGCAGGTTGGATTGGTTTGGGTTGCCGTGTTCAGCCCGGTCGGACTTGTTGATGATGTATCCGGCGTGATGGTCATCGTCGCGCGCTGGGGCACGCCCCCGCGATCCGTAAATCGATCTTGGTTGTCCTGCTTTATTTTCCAGAATATCTTGCAGGTCTTGCCTGTTACCCTAAGCCGTAGTGTATCGGCGTGGGGGTGCGGACTGGTATCCGGGCTGATATCCCGTTTTATCCTGGCCACGGGGTGGCCGGTCAACCGTTTGGCGTTCGCGTCCGTATTCCTCGGCTGCCAGGACTTCAGTCCATCTATCTGTGAGCAGATCTTGATCAGCTTGGATTTGTTGCTGCTTCTTCTTCAGGCTCCTCGCAGTGGCTATAAGACTACGCTTGAAGCGCTCCTGCTCCATGGGATCCTCAGGCACGCCGAATTCATTGTCGCCGAGGCTAATCTCGTCTTTGGAGGGGGGCATGTAGTTGTCCTCCTCCGAGTATACGTATGTCGCCTGTTCATCTTCCGGGCTGACCTGCTCATCTTCCTGTTCGGCCTGCTCGAAGGCGGGTTGGTCAGGGTCATATTCTTCTTCGGCACCATCCGGATTATTTTCTTCTCCGGGGCCGGTATTGCTGTGGCAGGGCTTGGAGCGGCGCCGACGGCGCCCATGCTTTGTTTTTCTTTCCGAGGGGTTATCCTCCGTGGCCTCATTGCCATTTGTTTCCTTCGGAGTTTCTACCATATATATATCGTATGAGGGGGTGGCCGTCCACCGCCCGGTGAGCGGTGGCTCCTGTAATTCTCCTACATCGTCATCCATATCATCGATGTCTTCGGAGTCGAAGTCGAGAACGTTGGTTAGATCATCGATCGTGGCAATGAAGTGGGTGGTGGGTGGGCAACGAATTCCGTCGTTGTCTGCTTCCCACTCGAGCCGGACATAGTTCGGCCCGGAGTCTCCTGACAAGGAGAGAGACTTCAATAAGTCCAGCATGTCACCAAAGGGCGAGTGCTAAAAGATGTCCGCCGCGGTGAACTCCATCACCGGAGCCCAACCAGGATCGGCGGGCTCGGGGGCGCGCGGACTGGAACCTACATCCGGATATGAATCCGGGGATCCGGAGTCACAGGCACCCTCGGAGGTGAGACCTGTGTTCGGCTCCATCGCCAACGAGAGTATGGTCTGCGGGGCGGGGTCCAGCCCTCTGTCCTTAGGCAACGTTATCTGCCTCGGATTCAGATCCGAGGCTTCTGCCGGGGTGATATCCCACGCAGCGTCTGACAGCAGGTCCAAGCCGTGCTCATCGTCACTGTTCGGCGCTTCTAGCGCTGGCCCGAATACGTCGAAGATCAAGTCCCCGCGAATATCTGCCGTGTAGTTCAAGTTCCCGAACCTGACCTGGTGGCCGGGGGCATAGCTATCAATCTGCTCCAGGTGGCCAAGTGAATTGGCCCGCAGTGCGAAGCCGCCGAACACGAAGATCTGTCCGGGGAGGAAAGTCTCGCCCTCGACAGCGTTGTTGGTGATGATCGAAGGAGCCATCAAGCCTGACAGCGATGACATAGAGGAACTCTCAATGAAAGAACCAATGTCGGTGTCAAAACCGGCGGATCTCGGGTAGGGGGTCCCGATCTGTGCATCAAGGCTGATGGTAACAGGAAGCAAGGGACACAGATGTTTACCCAGGTTCGGGCCCTCTTGATGGAGGTAAAACCCTACTTCCTGCTTGATTAATATTGATGATATGGGTAGTACAAGAGTAGATCTACCACGAGATCATAGAGGCTAAACCCTAAGAGCTAGCCTATGATGGTATGAATGTGATTGTGATTGGCCTTCTAAGGACCAGCCTCTCCGGTTTATATAGACACCTGAGAGGGCTAGGGTTTACACGGAGTCGGTTACAAGGAAGGAAATATAATATCCGGATCGCCAAGCTTGCCTCCCACGCAAAGGAGAGTCCCATCCGGACACGGGCCAAAGTCTTGAGTCTTGTATCTTCACGCTTCAATAGTCCGGACGTTGTACACAGTCCGGCTGTCCAAATACCCCCTAATCCAGGACTCCCTCAGGTGCCCTGGGATCAAGCCATGGAACAACCGCCACTGCCTATTAAGGTGGTCATGGACCAACACGGTAACCAAGATTTCATCCTCCTCATCGGACGAGGAATCTTAGGAGTCGGAAAGGAAATTGTGGAAGAAGAACTCGTCATCGGAGTCCATTTTGTACCTTGGCAAACTGTCGAACAGCTTGCGGGCGTCGACGAAGAAGTTGGCCGGCGAAGAGACGCGTGCATCCCTTGGCCAGGTGGCTGGCCTGGCGGCGTCCGACGAGCGTGCCGGCGTTAGGACAGCAGGCGTTGTCGGACGAAGGAACTGACCAGGGCAGGGAGGCAGTTTCCTGCTGGCGGCGGTGTCGGGGGGTGGGGTGGGGAAGCTTCAGTGTCGTGGCGACGAGGCGGTGGTGCCGACGATGTGGAAGGTGGAGGCGTTGGGGGGAGGTGTGTCAGCACCGGCTGCAGAGGCACCGGATATGGGTGGCGACGGCGACGGGGCGGGGGCCGAGTGCGGGCGAGGGTTTGTTGTCGAGGCGTTGGAGAGGATGGCCAATGTGCCTCCAACTAGTGGGCAGGGGCCAAGTGCGAGCGATGGTTTTCTCATGTCCGCGCCAACGAAAATTAATCAAGCTCGAATTGGGCTGGCAATGGGTCCGCAGGTGGATGAAAGGCGGACGCACGTCTGCTACTTCTTGAGCTTGTGTTGGTTTTTCCCTAGAAGAGGAAAGGGTTATGCAGCAAAGTAAATATAAGTATTTCCCTCAGTTTGAGAACCAAGGTATCAATCCAGTAGGAGGTACAAGCAAGTCTCCAATCTATGTACCTGCACAAACAATCAAACACTTGCACCCAACGCGATAAAGGGGTTGTCAATCCCTTCGCAGTCACTTGCAAGGATGAGACCTAATAGAGATGGATATAAAAGATTAGTAAAATGTAAAACAAAGTAAAAAATTAAAACTCGGTGAGGTATTTTTCGGTTTTTGGTTTTATAGATCCGAAAATATATGATGGAAAATAGACTCGGGGGTCATAGGTTCCACTAGAGGCTTCTCTCTTGAAGAAAGCATATGATGGGTAAAAAATTACTATTGAGCAATTGATAGAAAAGCAAATAATTATGAAGATATCTAAGGCAATGATCATGAATATAGGCATCATGTCTGTGACAAGTAGACCGAAACGATTCTGCTTTCACTACTTTTACTCCACACATCGACCGCTATCCAGCATGCATCTAGAGTATTAAGTTCGTAAGAACGGAGTAACGATTTAAGCAAGATGACATGATGTAGAGGGATAAACTCAAACAATATGATATAAACCACATATTTTTATCCTCGATGGCAACAATACAATATGTGCCTCGCTTCCCCTTCTGTCACTGGGCGAGGACACCACAAGATTGAACCAAAAACCAAGCACCTCTCCCATTGCAAGAAAAACCCAATCTAGTTGGCCAAACCTAATCGATAATTCAATGAGAAATACAAAGATATCAAATCATGCATATAAGAATTCAGAGGAGACTCAAATAATATTCATAGATAATCTGATCATAAACTCACAATTCATCGGATGTCAACAAACACATCGCAAAAAGTATTACATTGCATAGATCTCCAAGAACATCGAGGAGAACTTTGTATTGAAGATCAAAGAGAGAGAAGAAGCCATCTAGCTACTTTCTATGGACCCGTAGGTCTATGGTAAACTACTCACACATCACCGATAGGGCAATAGGGTTGATGTAGGAGCCCTCCGTGATCGAATCCCCCTCCGGCAGATTGCCAGAAAAGGTCCCAAGATGGGATCTCATGAGGTCAGAGGCTTGCGGCGGCGGAAAAGTATTTTTGTGGATGCTTCTAGGGTTTATGGAATATTTGGATATTTATAGAACTCAGAGGAGGTGTAGGGGACTCCCGAGGGGCCCACAAGCCCATGGGTGCACCCCTACAGCTTGTCGTCGCCTCGTGGGTCTTCTGATTTCATCTCCATGTCTCGTAGGTGTCTTATGGTCCAAGAAAAATCATCACGAAAGTTTTATTCCGTTTGGACTCCGTTTGATATTCCTTTCTGAAAAAGCCAAAAACAAGGAAAAAACAGCAACTAGCACTGGGCACTAGGTTAATAGGTTAGTCCCAAATAATGATATAAAATAGTATATTAATGCATATGAAACATCAAAAACAAATAATATAATAGCATGGAACAATCAAAAATTATAGATACGTTCGAGACGTATCAAGCATCTCCAAGCTTAATTCCTGCTCGTCCTTGAGTAGGTAAATGATAAAAACACAACATTTGATGTGGAATGCTACCTAACATATTTATCAATGTAATCTTATTTATCATGTCATGAATGTTTAGATCCATCAGATTCAAAACAAAAGTTTAATATTGACATAAAAACAATAATACTTCAAGCATACTAATAAAGCAATCGTGTCTTCTCAAAATAACATGGCCAAAGAAAGTTATCCCTGCAAATTCATATGGTCTGGCTATGCTCCATCTTCATCAAACAAATATTTCATCATGCACAACCCCAGTATTGGTCAAGCAATTGTTTCATACTTTAGTATTCTCAAACTTTTTCTACTTTCACGCAATACATGAGCGTGAGCCATGGATACAACACTATAGGTGGAATAGAATAAAGTGGCTGTGGAGAAGACGAAAAGGAGATAGTCTCACATCAACTAGGCAAATTAATAGGCTATGGAGATGCCCATCAATCGATATCGATGCAAGTGAGTAGGGATTGCCATGCAACGGATGCACTAGAGCTATAAGTGTATGAAATCTCAAAAAGAAACTAAAGTGGGTGTGCATCCAACTTGCTTGCTCACGAATACCTACGGCACTTTGAGGAAGCCCATCATTGGAATATACAAGCCAATTTATATAACGAAAAATTCCCACTAGTATATGAAAGTGACGAAATAGGAGACTCTCTATCATGAAGATCATGGTGCTACTTTGAAGCACCAGTGTGGTAAAAGGATAGTAGCATTGTCCCTTCTCTCTTTTCTCTCATTTTTTGCTGGGCTTCTTTGGCGTCCTTTTTTTATTTGGGCTTCTCTAGCCTCTTTTATTTTCTTTAAAGTTCGGAGACTCATCCCAACTTGTGAGGGAATCATAGCTTCCATCATCCTTTCCTCACTTGGCATAATGCTCTAATAATGAAGATCATCACACTTTTATTTACTTACAACTCAAGAATTACAACTCGATACTAGGACAAGATATGACTCTATATGAATGCCTCATGCATATGAGAACAATATGACAATGATGGTGTGTGTCGTAATAAATGGAACGTTGGAAGTTGCATGGCAATATATCTCGGAATGGCTATGGAAATGCCATAATAGGTAGGTATGATGGCTGTTTTGAGGAAGGGTGTATGGTGAGTTTAATGCACCGGCAAAAGTTGCACGGTACTAGAGAGGCTAGCAATGGTGAAAGAGTGAGAGTGCGTATAATCCATGGACTCAAAATTAGTCATAAAGAATTCACATACTTATTGCAAAATTCTATAAGCCATTGCAACAAAGTACTACACGCATACTCCTAGGGGAAGGGTTGGTAGGAGTTAACCATCGCACGATCCCGACCTCCACACAAAGGATGGCAATCAAAAAATAAATCATGCCCCGACTTCATCACATAATGGTTCACCTTACGTGCATGCTACGAGAATCACAAACTTTAAAAACAAGTATTCCTACTGATGTCTACTACACAACCTTCTTCTTGTAGATGTTGTTGGGCCTCCAAGTGTAGAGGTTTGTAGGACAGTAGCAAATTTCCCTCAAGTGGATGACCTAAGGTTTATCAATCTGTGGGAGGCGTAAGATGAATATGGTCTCTCTCAAACAACCCTGCAACCAAATAACAAAGAGTCTCTTGTGTCCCCAACACACCCAATACAATGGTAAATTGTATAGGTGCACTAGTTTGGCGTAAAACAGCAAGGTAACTAATGATAAAAGTGAGCACAAACGGTATTGCAATGCTAGGAAACAAGGCATAGGGTTCATACTTTCACTAATGCAAGTTCTCTCAACAATAATAACATAATTAGATCATATAACTATCCCTCAACATGCAACAAAGAGTCACTCCAAAGCCACTAATAGCGGAGAACAAACGAAGAGATTATGGTAGGGTACGAAACCACCTCAAAGTTATCCTTTCTGCTCAATCTATTCAAGAGTCCATACTAGAATAACACCTTAAGACACATCAACCAAAACCCTAATGTCACATAGATACTCCATTGTCACCTCAAGTATCCGTGGGCATGATTATATGATATGCATCACACAATCTCAGATTCATCCATTCAACCAACACAAAATACTTCAAAGAGTGCCCAAAAGTTTCTACCGGAGAGTCAAGACGAAAACGTGTGCCAACCCCTATGCATAGGTTCATGGGCGGAACCTGCAAGTTGATCACCAAAACGTACCTCAAGTGGATCACGTGATATCCCATTGTCACCACAGATAAGCACGGCAAGACATACATCAAGTGTTCTCAAATCCTTAAAGACTCAATCCGATAAGATAACTTCAAAGGGAAAGCTCAATCCATTACAAGATAGTAGAGGGGGAGAAACATCATAAGATCCAACTATAATAGCAAAGCTCGCGATACATCAAGATCGTGCCATAGAGAGAACACGAGAGAGAGAGACAGAGAGATCAAACACATAGCTACTGGTACATACCCTCAGCCTCGAGGGTGAACTACTCCCTCCTCGTCATGGAGAGCGCCGGGATGACGAAGATGGCCACCAGTGAGGAATCCCCCCCTCCGGCAGGGTGTCGGAACGGGCTCCCAAGAGGTTTTTGGTGGCTACAGAGGCTTGCGGCGGCGGAACTCCCGATCTATTGTTCACTTCCATGTTTTTAGGGTATATGGGAATATATAGGCGAAAGAACTCGGCCGGGGGAGCCACGAGGGGCCCACGGGACAGGGGGGCGCGCCCCCCACCCTCGTGGTCACCTCGAAGCTTCCTTGACTTCAACTCCAAGTCTCCTGGATCACGTTCGTTCCAAAAATCACGCTCCCGAAGGTTTCATTCCGTTTGGACTCCGTTTGATATTCCTTTTCTTCGAAACACTGAAATAGGCAAGAAAACAGCAATATGGGTTGGGCCTCCGGTTAATTGGTTAGTCCCAAAAATAATATAAAAGTGTATAATAAAGCCCATAAACATTCAAAACAGGTAATAAAATAGCATGAATGCTTCATAAATTATAGATACGTTGGAGACGTATCACCTACAAATCCACAATTACTCACTAGCATGTCTCTAATATCACCATGTTTATATCTCAAAACAAATGCAAGGAATCAAACTTCTCTTATATTCAGTGCACTCTATATGAAAGTTTTTATTATATCCCTCTTGGATGCCCATCATATTCGGACTAAATTCATAACCTAAGCAAATTACCACACTGTTTAAGACTCTCAAAATAATACAAGTGAAGCATGAGAGTTCATCAATTTCTATAAAATAAAACCACCGCCGTGCTCTAAAAAGATACAAGTGAAGCACTAGAGCAAAAATTGCCCAACTCAAAAGATATAAGTGAAGCACATAGAGTATTATAACAAATTCATGATTAATGTGTGTCCCTATCAAAAGGTGTGTACAGCAAGGATGATTGTGACAAAATAAAAAAGAAAGACTTATATCATACAAGACGCTCCAAGCAAAACACATATCATGTGGTGAATAAAAATATAGCCTCAAGTAAATTTACCGATGGATTGAAGACAAAAGAGGGGATGCCATCCGGGGCATCCCCAAGCTTAGATGCTTGGTTGTCCTTGAATATTACCTTGGAGTGCCTTGGGCGTCCCCAAGCTTAGGCTCTTGCCACTCCTTATTCCATTGTCCATCAAATCTTTACCCAAAACTTGAAAACTTCACAACACAAAACTCAACAGAAACTCATAAGATCCGTTAGTATAAGAAAAGCAAATCACCACTTTAGGTACTATTGTGAACTCATTCTAAATTTATATTGATGTTATATCTACTGTATTCCAACTTCTCCATGGTTCATACCCCCCGATACTACCCATAGATTCATCAAAATAAGTAAACAACAAATTAAAAACAAAATCTGTCTAAAACAGAACAGTCTGTAGTAATCAGGAAACTTTGAATACTTCTGTAACTCCAAAAATTCTGAAAATGAGGAAAACCTTGGAAATTTGTATGTCAATCTTGTGTAAAAAATTTAGAACCAAATCACATTCCTATGAATTATCAAAATTATTTTATTGGACACAAAAGTTTCTATTTTTCATCAAAATCAAATCAACTATCTTCCAAATCATCCCAAAGGTCTTACTTGGCACAAACACTAATTTAAAACATGAAAACACCTCTAACCAGAGGCTAGAATATATATTTATTCAAAAACACAACAGAAAAATATTGGGTTGTCTCCCAAGAAGCGCTTTTCTTTAAAGCCTTTTAGCTAGGCATTGAGATTTCAATGATGCTCACATGAAAGACAAGAATTGAAGCACAAAGAGAGCATCATAAAACATGTGACAAACACATCTAAGTCTAACATACTTCCTATGCATAGGCATTTTATAAGCAAACAAATAATCAACACAAGCAAAAACTAGCATATGCAAGGAAGAAGAATAAAACATAGACAATCTCAACATGAAGAGAGGTAATTTAGTAACATGAAAATTTCTACAACCATATTTTCCTCTCTCATAATAATTGCATGTGGGATCATGTTCAAATTCAACAATATAGCTATCACATAACATATTCTCTACACGAACCTCATGCATGCAAAGCTGACACTCTTCCAAAATAGTGGGATTATCATCAAATAAAGTCATGACCTCTCCAAGCCACTTTTACCAAAAAATTCATAAGATTGAACATTCTCCAAGTATGTGGGATTTTTATCTAGAGTTGACACTCTTCCAAACCCACTTTCAATATTATTACAAACACATTCATCATGAGGATTAAATAAATTTTCAAGATCATAAAAAGCATTATCACCCCAATCATGATCATTGCAATAAGTAGTGGACATAGCAATATTAGCATCCCCAAGCTTAGGGTTTTGCATATTATTAGCACAATTGACATTAATACAATTTATAGTAACATCATTGCAATCATGCCTTTCATTCAAGGGGCTATCAAATGTGGGTGCAATAGCAATAATTTCATGTTTAACAAAAGGAACTATAGCAAGTTCATCAAGCATAATTAATATTGGCACCATGGCCATAAGAATAGCAAGCATCATGTTCATCAAGGGATATTTCAATCAAATCAATGGAATCATAATTATCTATAGATTTATGCATATCATTATTTTCTTCCAAAGCAGCAGCCATTCTCTTAATAAATTCCTTAACATAGGCATTATGAGCATAGTTTTCATAGCAATATTTAAGTATGTCAAAAAAATTCGGATTTGTAGAGAGTAATATCATATTTTCCAATCAAACAAGCAACTTCATAAGCACCCTTAAAAGCAACAAATTCTTTAATTTGTTCGATATTATATTAACTATAAACACCTTTGGCATAAGAAGATAGGATTTCATTATCATTAAACTCACATAGCTAGGAAGGTGTTTTTTAGGGTTCTCCGAGCAACAAGCAAAATCATAAATTTCACATAGATTCAAAGCATAGCATAGCAAACAATTTATTTGATTCCATAAAAGTCCCCCCTTTCAAGAAAAATGGTGACGCACAAAATGAGCATGCTCATCTAATGATTTCCCCTCAACTAAACTAGTTGGGGTTTCAACACGCGCACATATGGATCAAAGATGATCCAAGTAGAAAACTTTAAGTGGATCCATATCAATAGATTTTTAGCAAGCAAAGATGCAAGCAAATAGAAGGCACATGGAAACACAAGCAAATATAGCAAACAAGCAAAAACACATACGGAAAGACAAACAGGAAGAGGGCAAATAAAAAGGCAAATATTTTTGTGTTTTTCTGAAAATGTTTTAGAAGATGGGGAGAGGAAAACGAGAGGCAAATGGAAAAAAAATGTAGTTCAAGAGATGAGAGTTTATCATAGGTACTTGGTAGGCTTGAAGTAGAACGTCCCCGGCAACGGCGCCAGAAATTCTTCCTGCTACTTCTTGAGCTTGCGTTGGTTTTTTCCTTGAAGAGGAAAGGGTGATGCAGCAAAGTAGAGATAAGTATTTCCCCGAGTTTAAGAACCAATGTATCAATCTAGTAGGAGGTACAAGCAAGTCTCCAATCTATGCACCTGCACAAACAATCAAACACTTGCACCCAATGCGGTAAAGGGGTTGTCAATCCCTTCACCGTCACTTGGAAGGATGAGATCTAATAGAGATGGATATAAAAGATTACTAAAAGGTAAAACAAAGTAAAAACAAATAAAACTCAGCGAGGTATTTTTGGGTTTTGGTTTTATAGATCTGGAAATATATGATGGAAAATAGACCCGGGGGCCATAGGTTTCACTAGAGGCTTCTCTCTTGAAGAAATCATACGGTGGGTAAACAAATTATTGTTGAGCAATTGATAGAAAAGCAAATAATTATGATGATATCTAAGGCAATGATCATGAATATAGGCATCATGTCTGTGACAATTAGACCGAAACTATTCTGCATCTACTACTATTACTCCAGACATCGACCGCTATCCAGCATGCATCTAGATATTAAGTTCATAAGAACAAGTAACGCTTTAAGCAAGATGACATGATGTAGAGGGATAAACTCAAACAATATGATATAAACCCCATCTTTCTATCCTTGATGACAACAATACAATACGTGCCTTGCTACCCCTTCTGTCACTAGGTGAGGACACCGCAAGATTGAACCCAAAACTAAGCACATCTCCCATTGCAAGAAAAACCCAATTTAGTTGGCCAAACCAAATCGATAGTTCGAAGAGAAATACAAAGATATCAAATCATGCATGTAAGAATTCATAGGAGACTCAAATAATATTCATAGATAATCTGATCATAAACTCACAATTCATCGGATCTCAACAAACACACCACAAAAAGTATTACATCGAATAGATCTCCAAGAACATCAAGGAGAACTTTGTATTGAAGATCAAAGAGAGAGAAGAAGCCATCTAGCTACTTGCTATGGACCCGTAGGTCTGTGGTACACTACTCACACATCATCGGTAGGGCAATAGGGTTGATGTAGAAGCCCTCCGTGATCGAATCCCCCTCCGGCAGATTGCCGGAAAAGGTCCCAAGATGGGATCTCACGAGGTCAGAGGCTTGCGGCGGCGGAAAAGTATTTTTGTGCACGCTTCTAGGGTTTATGGAATATTTGGATATTTATAGAACTCGGAGGCGGTGCAAGGGACTCCCGCGAGGCCCACAAGCCCACGGAGCGCGCCCCTACGGCTTGTCATCGCCTCATGGGTCTTCTGACTTCATCTCCAAGTCTCATAGGTGTCTTTTGGTCCAAGAAAAATCACCGCAAAAGTTTTATTCCGTTTGGACTCTGTTTGATATTCCTTTCTGAAAAAGCCAAAAACAAGAAAAAAAAACAGCAATTGGCATTGGGCACTAGGTTAATAGGTTAGTCCCAAAAAAGGTATAGAATGGTATATTAATACATATAAAACATTCAAAACAGATAATATAATAGCATGGAACAATCTAAAATTATAGATACGTTGGAGACGTATCAAAGTCCGTTTGGGTCGGTGTGTTGGGCCGACTTTCCTGCCTGTCGCAACCCAAATAGACGCTTGTGGACGAAATGGGTCGGCGCGTTGGAGTTGCTCTTACGGCATCTCCAAGGGCAACCCAAATTTCCTCCTCCTTCACTTCGCGGGCAGAAGGACGAATCCGCACACATGGATACGGAAGGCCGTTATCCAACGCCACCCCGCATACATGTCAATTACTCTATGAATCAACCAAATGAAATTACTGCAAACACGTTCGGATTTCATACAAACCGGACCAAACCTATACATTTTGGACATATTTTAACTAAAAAGGTGAAACTATGTGCACGTACGGTCGCACGGAGCTCCACTCCCACGAATGGATACACGACACTAGTCTACGACCGGTCACGGCGGATCCCTTTATCTTTTCCATGTCCGACAGCCCGCTCATCGGACTGCCAGGAGCCCAGAAGTATATTATTCCCCTGTATCTTCTCTATGTTCTGGCTGCACCGCTCATCGGAGTGGCAAAGAGGGTGCTTCGGCCGGAGGGGAAGGGGGTGTACTCCGATTCCGTGAAGCCGATGTGATGGTCGACGATGGTCTGCACTGAAGAACTGGGCAAGTCACGGGTTGTGCAAGCCAGCGACGCGCCGGTGGTGTCCTTTCTGGGACCCAAGCGAAGGCGGTCTCCCATGTTCTACTTTCCCTCTATGTTGGCAACGGTGCGGATGCGCTGGCCACTGACTTGTCGATCTCCGTGCAGTCGACTTCATTCTTTACCTGCAGAGCGCGGGTACGCGTGCATTGACGGTGGATGGCGCGATCGCAGGAACGGAAGCACGTGGTATGACGCGGTGTTGTCCACGACAGCAATGATGCCCATGGCACCATGCTCCCCCTTGTGCTGGCCTGGAGAGGCGAGTTGTTGAAGCACACACCAGCTTGGGGTGGCAACTTGCTCTGTCAGGCTGGGCGAGGAAGGTGGAGGAGCGAGCTCCCTCGCTATATCCAACGGGCTCGGTGGGCCACCCAGCCGTCTTTTATGTAGGAAGACTGCTCTTCCTACTCGTCGGATGCCATCGAAAGGGTGGACCAAGTGATGGAAGGAGGAGATGAGGGTGGCGGAGTGTTGCAATTCTTGCCCAGCGTCTACCCTCCTATAAATAGCGGGCAGACGGGAGGAGCTTTCCCGATGCTATGTTTAATGTCGGCCCACTCGTGAACGGACGTGTGGCTGGAGTAGGTTCCTCAACTTCCACGCGGGGTTTAATGGAGGCTTTTGAATGCAACGAGGAGGCTTGTTCAGTCACGCGTGCAGCGGGCGGTGCCCTTGACCAGCGCGCCGCTTCAATGACGGAGGCAGTAAGAGGTCGCGTCTGTCCTGAACCATCGTCAATGTGCACCGACGCGCTCTACAGTGGGATGATCGCGGTCACCTGGCATCGGGTGGGAAAGCGCGCAAGCGAAGGAGAAGGAATTTGGGTGGTCCAGGGCGGTCTGAGTGGGTGTGGGTGCTATCGAGACGCCCGCAAAGCCCACGCATTTGTCTCTGGTTTACAGGAGAAAGTACATTTGAATGCGTCACGGACCAATACAACCCGCATTGGATGGCTTTTGTGGTCCGGACAGTGCGGTTTTGATCTATACGGTTTGAGGGTCGACGTTGGAATACCCTTAGAGCAACTCCAACCGGCCAGGGGACCCACTTCGTCTGCCCATGTCCGTTTGGGTCGCCGAGGACCAAAACATCGGCCCAATGCGCGGACCCAAACCCAAAATGCGTCTGCTTCATGTCCACACCGACCCATTTCAGGCTCAAATTTGGGCCTGAAATGCATCGGCGCGGACACGAAGCGGACATGCCACGCGTCCACTTGATGTCCGCTAGGGTCCCACATGGCGGCCAGCCAATGACCGAACATGGTCATATTAATAGCGGTCACGGACACCGGCCCATGCGTCAGCTAGTGGAAGCGTCAGGAGGCCATCCTTTTTTAATCCACGTGTGCGGGGGTGGGGGGGGCTCATCCACTTCAACTGTCGTCCACATCTCCCCCCATGTGCTTCCTCACCGACGACAACCAAACCCTAGCCATGGGGTTCTTTAGTGGCTCCGTCAAGAGCAAGGGGAAGTTCACCCCAGGCGCTTCCTCCTCCCGCGCTCTTCCTCCTCCTCCTCTGTCGCCGCCTACCCGCCCCGCGAGGTAGCAGCTACACATTCTGATGCACCAAGCGCGGTGGCATTGGGAGTTCAGGCAGCCGCTATCGTGCCCCAACATCACGCTGTCGCACCACTGGCATCTCGACCCGCAGTGGATCCCGGTGCGGGTAGTGCCGCATTCGCAGCAGGCACATGCCGAGGAGGTGCGCAAACACCGGTCGCTGCTGACACCTGAGTAGCGATGGATGCCGGAGTACGCGGCAGAGTCTCCCCATTGAGAGGTCCAGTTTGTCCTCAAGCAAGAGGAGGAACGGCGGCTCGGCATGCAGCACCACCACGCCAACCCCCGCCTCCCCCAGTCGTCAAGCGGAAGGAGTAGGAGGAGGGGGCTGCCTACCAGGCGGTGCTAGCGATGGCCTTGGAGACCTCCATCAAGGAGGAGTGGCAGAAGC
>NC_057813.1:219480985-219495904 GCF_018294505.1 Triticum aestivum | reverse complement strand
GGTTAGCACCCCTCCCCCCGCTTGGCTCGATGCCACGTCGGCGCAGGAAACCGCGTACCTTGAGCGTTGGAAGTAGCACGCTGCTACCTCTTGAGCTTGCGTTGGTTTTCCCTTGAAGAGGAAAGGGTGATGCAGCAAAGTAGCATATGTATTTCCCTCAGTTTTGAGAACCAAGGTATCAATCCAGTAGGAGACAACGCACAAGTCACCGAATACCTGCACAAACAATCAACAACTTGCACCCAACGCGATAAAGGGGTTGTCAATCCCTTCACGGTCACTTGCAAAAGTGAGATCTGATAGAGATAGATAAACAGTAAAATAAATATTTTTGGTATTTTTGGTTTATAGATCGGAAAGTAAAAGATTGCAAAATAGTAGATCGGAAACTAGCAAGATGTAAAGTAGATTTAATAATATGGAAAAGAGACCCAGGGGCCATAGGTTTCACTAGTGGCTTCTCTCAAGATAGCAAATATTACGGTGGGTGAACAAATTACTGTCGAGCAATTGATAGAAAAGCGCATAGTTATGACGATATCTAAGGCAATGATCATGAACATAGGTATCAGGTCTGTGTCAAGTAGACCGACTCCTGCCTGCATCTACTACTATTACTCCACACATCGACCGTTATCCAGCATGCATCTAGAGTATTAAGTTCATAAAGAACGGAGTAACGCATTAAGTAAGATGACATGATGTAGAGGAATTAACTCAAGGAATATGATGAAAATCCCATCTTTTTATCCTCGATGTCAACAATACAATACGTGCATTGCTGCCCCTACTGTCACTGGGAAATGACACCGCAAGATTGAACCCAAAGCTAAGCACTTCTCCCATTGCAAGAAAGATCAATCTAGTAGGCCAAATGAAACCGGTAATTTGAAGAGACTTGCAAAGATATCAAATCATGCATATAAGATTTCAGAGAATAACCAAATAATATTCATAGATAATCTGATCATAAATCCACAATTCATCGAATCTCGGCAAACACACCGCAAAAAAATTTACATCAAATAGATCTCCAAGAACATCGAGGAGAACATGGTATTGAGAATCAAAGAGAGAGAAGAAGCCATCTAGCTAATAACTATGGACCCGAAGGTCTATGGTAAACTACTCACGCTTCATCGGAGAGGTAATGGTGTTGATGTAGAAGCCCTCCATGACCGAATCCCCCTCCGGCAGGACACCGGAAAAAGTCCCTAGATGGGATCTCATGGGTACAGAAGGTTGCGGCAGTGGAAAAGTGATTTCGTGGCTCTCCAGGATGTTTTCAGGGTATAAGAGTATATATATAGGCGAAGGAACTAGGTCAGGGGAGCTACGAGGGGCCCAAGAGGTAGGGGCGCCCTACCCCCTGGGCGTGCCCTCCTGTCTCGTGGCCACCTCGTTGTGTCTCCGACTTCATCTCCAAGTCTTCTGGTTTCCTTTCAGTCCAAGAAAGATCATCGCGAATGTTTCATTCCGTTTGGACTCCGTTTGGTATTCCTTTTCTGCGAAATTCTAAAATAGGAAAAAACAGAAACTGACATTGGACCCTCGGTTAATAGGTTAGTCCCAAAAATAATATAAATTAGCGTAATAATGCATATTAAACATCCAAAACAGATAATATAATAGCATGGAACAATAAAAAATTATAGATACGTTGGAGACGTATCACGCGCGCTGGCGGTGAGCGGCGCATGCAGAGGAAGCGCGAGGAGGAGGAGGAGGAGCGCGCCCGCTCGCCGCAATGCCGCTGCTGCAGCAGACACTGGAGGAGGCAGCCCTAGTGGCCTATCAAGCCGTGTTTGGCTGGGCTGGGTCGCCTCCCGTCTTCATCGACCTTACTGGCGGCAACGACGGCAGGGCCAAGGGCAAGGCGGACCACTAGGGCCATGTTCGGGTGGGTTTTGTTATATTTAATTATTGTTTAAGAGGACTTTTGTCGGCGTTGACTGGCCACTTATGTTTAATTATATTTTTCTAAATTTATTTCGTCACGCGGATCAAAAATGGGTATGCCGCTCGTTAGGCACACCTGCCGACTCAAATCGAAAAGCGGACGCCGATGTCCGTCCAGCCGATCCAAGTTGGAGTTGCTCTTAGGGCAACTCCAACGCGCGACCCTATCATGTCTGCCCGCGTCCGTTTGCGTCAAAATGGACAGATAACACGGCCCAACGCGCAGCCACATCCTCAAAAAAAATTCCATTTGGCACCCGACCCGCCCCATTTCCGGCTCAAACATGCGTCCGATTTGCGTCCACAGGATGTCAAACGGACGAGCACGCGCTTTCTTGGCGCCCGCCTTGGGGACGTGTGGCGGCCATCCGCCTACCCCCGCCGCCCAAATTCAATGCGCTCGCACGGCATGCCCTGGTTGTCAGTCACATGGTTGAGGGTCGTCGTCCTTCTTAAATTGGAAGTCGTGGACTGGCCAGTCCGCAGTTTCCACTTCCTGGCCGTCCTGCCTCCTCGAGCCCCGACACGAGCAAACCCTAGCCCTCATCCACCTCTCCGCTGGTGACAATGGTGGGGCGCTGGTTCCCCGGCCGCAAGATGAGGCACGACCATGAGGCCGGGCCGTCGTCCGGTCGTTGTCACCGCTCCCCCACCCCGCCTCCACCTCCACCGCCCGCATTTCATTTCGCGCCGGGCGGTGCCTCACCTCGCAAGCGGTCGTACATCAAGGCGGAGGTGTGCCAGCACTACTGGGAGACGCGCTCACCGTTGCCGTGGGGCGACGTGCACCTCCCCAACAACTGGCACCTCCCTGCGGATCACGTGCCTATCCCGCCAGTCCCAGTGAGCGGTCGCGCCCGCCAGGAGTAGATCCATCGTCGATGCGCCCGTCTACCCCTGGACCTCTTCGACGACTGGAGGTACCCCGTCGACTCACCGCTGTGGTATATATGGCTCCACGACGAGCACGACATCCGGTGGCAGTCCTACTTTGCAGGCCGTCCATCAATCCCACGGCGGTCGCACGCTGAACGCCACACACGCGCTCCCAGCCCACTCCAATCGCACTGGCGCAGGATGGTTCGCGGCCTCACCCCTACGCCGTCACCGTTCCCGTCCCCGCCACCACCCGAGCCAATGACAGCCGCAGTGGAGGAGGAGCTCATGAGGCAGGTGATGGAGGACTCCCTCCACACCCACGACGAGCGCCAATGGCAGGGCCTCTAGGAGATGATGGCCCTGTCAGCGGCTAGCGATGTCGCCCTCCCCGAGCTCGATGACATTGTCAAGGAGGAGGCGCGGCGAGAGGTGGCGGCAGAGGAGCCGACGGGATGGAACCCGGCATTGGTCGGCCAGTCCTGGACGTGGACGGAGACCGTGCCGTGCACGCCCCAGATGGATGCCGGCCGGTGGTCACCATCCCCGCTGCACGAAGAGGTTGTGCAGGCGCCACCGCAGCCGGCACAACAGGCGGCTCCGGCCTGGCAGGGACCGTCAGCCCACCTCTAGCAGCCACCTCCATATGCTGGCCTCACCGGCGACGAGGACGAGGAGGAGGAGTAGACAACGACGGCGACGACCCTTTTATCTGTTTTTTAATGTTTTAAACTTTATTGTTTATATTAATGTGCGGACTTGGGTAATGTGGACGTTTTAATGTCTGTGTTAATATTTTAGAGTTGTTTTGATGTTTATTTGGGGTTTTGGGGGGTTTATTATCGCGTAAAAAATCGGATCGTTTGAGGTGTGGTCAACCCGTTGGGCGCACCGATGGCCGCACGATCGCAAAGCGGACAGCCGTGTCTGTTTTCCTACTCCAAACAGACGAAAAGCAGATGAACCGGCCTAAGGCCAACTCCACCCGCATGACCCTATCTTGTCCGCCGGACACAGTTTGGGTAAAAATGGACACATGCAACGACCAAGTGGCAGACCCCATTTTACTTTTTCGTCTGTTTTGTGTCCGTTTCACTCCATCCTTGGACCAAAGTTGGTCTTATTTTGGGGCCAAAACTGATAGAAAACGGACACAGCTGCCTCGTCCTCGTCCGCTCGTGTTCGACCGGGCCCATATGTCAACCTCCTCCCACCTACCTCGCTTCTCTCTCTCTCCTCTGTCTTTCTCGCGCAGGGCGGGGACGTGGCCGGCACGGGTGGGCGCGCGGGCGGGCGGCGGCCAGCGCTGCGGGGGCGGCGGGTGGCGGGGCGGAGCTCTCGAGGACGACGGCGTGCGCGTGCTGGACCAGGCGTTGCTGCAGGCGCGGCGGCCAACGCGAGCGAGGCTGGCGGGGCGCTGTTGCGGCTGAGTTCGGTAGGCCGGCGCTGCAGTGGACTGCGACAGGCGCGTGCGGGGCACGCTGGCGCGGCCCGAGCGAGCTGGCGAGCGCGGCGGCAGGAGCTCGCGGGCACGGACGCGGCGGCACGAGCTTGCGGGCGCGGGCGCGAGCGTAGACGCGACGACAGGAGCTCACAGGCGCGGGAGCAGGACCTCGCGCCGGAGCTCTCGGGCGCGGGAGCAGATGAGTGCGCAGGCAGACGCGGCATGTGGGCGGGTGCGAGCGCACGCGCGGCGGGGCGCGGCGCGATAGGACACGGCAGGTTCGGATGAGCTCTGTGCGCAGACGAGCTTCGGACGAGCGGCGGCTTCGAACGAGCTGCATGCACATGCGAGCGTCGAACGACCAGCAGCTTCATGCGCGGGACAGCGGCCAGGTTTTGTTCTCTGTACATGTGCCCTTGAAGTGTTTGAAGAAATGACAGACTCTGAACAAAACCGGACAGCGTTTGGGATGAGTTCGCTGCATTGGGTGCACGCATGACGGACCGGACACGGACATCCGTTTTGCTACCTGTCGCTACCCCCAAACGGACAGAACCCGGATAAATCAACGTCCGTTTGTGATCGTGCGGTGGAGTTGGCCTTAAACAGTGTGCAGAGCACACGACAGTATTGGATTCCATGTGCTCAGCGACGCATGCGTGAATGCCTCGGCCCATCCCCCGTCAATCATTGCTCATGTTCAATCCTTGCTCGCCTTTGCCGGAGCCTAGCTACAGGCTACTGCAACTCTAGTAGTTTTATTTACTGCATTGTGTAGGGCAATGTAGTTGTTTGGGAGCAATGTATTGAAATCTTGGTCGGAAAATATGAAGGAGAACCGGGGTATCAGCGCACCCTATATGAAAAGAAGGTTAGTAATTCAAATAAGTTCGAAATATTCCAAATCTTTTTTGGTATTAAACATGATCAAGTATTTTAGTCGTATAAAAAGATTCGTCATAGAATGACTTTCGTTGCATCCTGGGTCGAAGATTCTGCAAAAAACGCTATATACAAGTACTACACACGCTATATTGTCGTCATAAACTTGTCTTTTTTGCCGTGAAGTCAATATGAATTATTTCTTGTCCAAATTTTTTATACGAGTACAATACTTGATCATGTTTGATTCCAAAAAGGATTTGGAATTTTTTAAACATTTTTTAATTACTAAATTTGTTTCCGCATATAGGGTGTGCGGGTACCCGAGAGCACCAAGTTGGAAAATATTAAGGAGAACCTGGCTACCAGCGCACCCTATATGAAAAAAATAGTAATTCAAAAAATTCCAAATCTTTTTTGTATTAAACATGATCAAGTATTTTAGTCATATAAAAAGATTTGTCAAAGAATGACTTTCGTTGCATCCTGGGTGGAAGATTTGGCAAAAAGGCTATATACAAGTACTATACACGCTATATTATCGTCATAAACTTGTTTTTTTTGTCATGAAGTCAATATGGATCATTTCTTGTCCAAACTTTTTATACGAGTACAATACCTGATCATGTTTGATTCCAAAAAGGATTTGGAATTTTTTGAATATTTTTTTAATTACTAATTTTTTTCCATATATAGGGTGTGCGGGTACCCGAGAGCATCAAGTTCGCGTCCTCTTGGTCTTATTTCTGTCTTCTTTACAGAAAGGAAAATGGAACCCCTTCCGCATAGCACGAGCATTCAAGAGCGTGTTCTGATTATCTGGAGGCAGTCATGATGATCAAGAGAAGAGCAGGCAACAAACCAAAGTACGCTTTTTCTATGGAGGATATCAAAAGAAACATGGAGGGACGGAATTTTTGTATTACTCATATTCGCCGTAGCCAAAATAAATCTAGTCACTTTATTGCAAACTTTGGGAGATCCGAACGCTGCACTGTTGTTTGGCTTGGATCAGGCTCTCCCGGCGCTTTGGAAGTTTTTGAATCTGATTGTAATCCTTAAGTTTTTTGGAGTAGTACAAGAATTTATTCGCAAAGAAATTGTGTTCGATCCCCGGTCCAGTCAGAACAGTTCATTGAGTGCTCCACTCGACAGGGAAAAAAGGATCGGGACGGTCGTGCGACCTGAGCATCTTTGCAAATACCAGCTACTCTTTTTCTTTTTTCATATGATCATAAAAAGATCAAGTTTCACAATCAAAGATCACGGAACAAAAAGGTAAAAAAGTATCCTAGTGCAAGAAATCTCTCCCTAATAATAATAAAGGACGGATTGGGTCTTCGGGTTCACCGTCACAATGCGCTTCTTCCCGTCAATTTACGCTTTCAGGTTTTTTCCTCTATATTATTTTCAACATCTGAGGTGGTACTATTTTACCTGCATATCTTCACCGTTTTTTCGTTAGTACGTGCACGAAAACAGCCTATCCATCCTTCCTATCTCGCTTTGGGCCAAGTAAGCCAGCCCATAACTTCGTTTCAATCTCTTGCACGACACGGGTTGGAAACAAAACGGGAATACAGTCAAAGAAAAAGGAAAACAAAATGGAACGATCTCTCTTGATTCCCTCCTTAAAAACTGGACGCACCTTCGGTTCTCCCACCTTGCCTCTAGCATGATCAAAACAAATCCAGTTGCCATAAAGATGTATTAGTCCTCTTGATTCGCTCCTCATATCAAATCGCGAGAACTGAATTGGGACAAGTCGATAAACATAATGGGCTTCTTTGGATCACAGGATTAGAAAACAAAGGAATTCAAAAAATACAGGAATTTGACGGGATTGTAGGTGCAAAACAGAGGATTACAAAATAGAGGAAAACTATAAGAATGGTCATTTGGATGGAACACAGGAAAAACACAGGAAAAGTGCCTCGATCCTACGCGAATCAGTGTAAAAAAGAGGTTATACTGGATGTTGAAATTCCTATAGGATTGAGGTGTAGGAATGCATCCATAGGAATTTTGGAGGTGTGGTTCCTTTGATCCAAAGGGCTTCTTTAGGAAAAAAATCCAATCGATTGGAATCCTCCAATATTTCTATGAAAATCCTTCAATCCAAAGAGGCCCAAAGATCCCTCAGGTGCAAGGCTGCCGACCGGAGGTCGCCTCCCTGCAATCTGGACGAGGGCCACACGGAGCGACTACTGTGGTTGGGCCTCACGTACGTGGCGCCGGCAGAGAAATCCATACTGCTCGCCGCCCGCGATCTCAAGGAGGGTCACGCGGAGCGACTGCTGTTCCAGCCTCACGTACCATGGTGCTCGAGGTCGACCAGAGGGTTGCGAGTCGAATTTGACGAGAGACGGTTGATGCTTGTTCTGCTGGGCCTAGGGCGCAGCCAACAACAACCAAACCCAGGGGAAACGAAGGCCACCGATCCTGACGTGTTTAGCGCTGCTTCCGGATGTGCCGACGCAGCCGTGGAACGATGAATACACCGGTCGGAAATTGAAGTCTGATGCGCATGTAAATTTGATGGAAGGGCCTATCACGAAACAGAAAAAGCATGCAAAATTATAGACAGGAGGAAAGGCAGTATAGAACTCATGTGTGTAAAACGGTGGAGGCAAGGTAAAGATCTTTAGGCCTTGTTCGGTTACGTGTGGATCCGAGTGGATTGAAGGGATTTGAGGGGGATTTAAACCTCTTACAAGTCAAAATACATCTCAATCCATGCCAATCCCCTCCAACCCTCTTCGGAGGAGGATTAACCGAACAAGCCCTTAGAGAGAAGATGGACAGGGATCACCTAGAGGCAGAGGAGCAGCCGAGTCCCATGGAAACTAATCAGGCCATCTTTCCCGTCCAGCCACGGCTAATTCATACATGTAACTCCGGCGACCGGATCACATTGTTGGCGTCGGTTTCTCCGGAGCGAACACCTCAGCCTCCTAAGAGCATCTCCAACAGGCGCGGCAAAAGGCGCGCTCGCGCGGTACAATTGCGTTTTAGCGCGCGCCGGTTGATTCCGCGCGCTCCAGCGGTGGCGGGAACTTACCGCGCGCGGGAAGCGCTTGCGCGCGCACGGGAGAAAGCGGCACGCGGCGCGGTAGATTTGGCGCGCCGCTTACCGCGCGCCTATAAATTGCCGCGCCCGCCACGCGCACCGCACACAGCCACGCGCCCTCCCCTCGCAAGCTCGCCGCTTCGCAGCTTTTCGTGCCACCACCGCACCACCATGCCGCCGCGCCGCCGGGGTGCTTCGGGCTATCGCGGCGTCCGCGCTCGCCCCAACGGCTGGTTCTTCGCCGAGATACGGTCCGGCGACGTGCGGCTCGGCCTCGGGACATTCCGGAGCGAGCACGAGGCGGCCCGCGCGTACGACGCGGCGGTGTGGCGCTTGGACAGGCCCCGGTCGCAGATGAACTTTCGGGACGTCTTCACGCGCGAGCAGGCGCAGCGCGTCGCCCCTCCGCCGCGTCTCATCACCGACCTCGACCATGCCGACCATGCTCGGCGGCAGCGCCGCCTCCTCGTCGCCGAGGAGGACGAGCGAGCCATGGCGGAGTGGCGCCGTCGCCACCCGGAGGACGTCGCCGACGAGCAAGCCTACTGGGCGGAGAGGACGGCAAGGCGCCGTGCGGAGCGGGCTGACCGGCGTCAGCGGAAGGCATTGGCGAACGCGCAGTGCGACATAGTTTCAGCAGGTGGGAGGTCGTTCTTCACGGCCGACGATGACCGTTGGGACGACATATGGCTCTCAACCTCGGACGACACCGACGAGGATGATGATGATGATGATGGTAGCGACTTGAAGTAGTTTCTATCTATCTATCTATGCCGTAGTAGTGGCTATCTATCTATGTATGTCGAACTATCTATCTATGTATGTTGAACTATCTATCTATCTATGTAAAAATATATTGAATCGTTTTTTTATCTATGCAAAAAAAAAAAATGTTCGCGCGCTGTATTTTTACCGCGCCTGCTGGAGCTGCGCGCGCGGCTTTACAGTGCGGCTGCTGGAGCAAACGCCGTGCGCCGCGCCAAACCAGGTGTTGGGCGCGCGCCAAATCAGTTTTTAGCGCGCGGCGCGTTCGGCGCCTGTTGGAGATGCTCTCTGGTGCTTCCGCCGCTGCCAAGGGATCCCCAAGTGAGAGGCGCTGACTCCTTGCATGCATCAAGCTGGAAGTACGCCCTCTCCATGCGTGTAGTTGCACGATCTGCTCAATCTCCTCTCCTACTTCCGTTCTCTTTGACTCTTAGCTTGCTAATCTTCTCCAGGCTTTAGAAGAGTACGTGCCAGCAAGGGCTGGTGAAAGAAAGTTATTAACATTCCTACAATGTTTTGCTTTGGTTTTTCTTTTTGCAAATATGTTTTGCTTTGGTTTCAGATCGTGCTTTTTGACCGATTCTCATACCTGACGTTGCATGCAGTGATTTCAGAAATAATGTACGATCTGTTTGTGCTAACCAGGAAGACACAACGCCTAGGCATGTGTTAGCCAAATAAACATGATCAGCTCCATGTCAGGCTCCGTGCGTCGCGTGTGTGTATTTTGGTTAGTTCGATCAGGTCGGCAACAGCGGCTACGAGGCCTACGGCGCGAGGAAAGGGGGTTCGTGATGGGCGTGTGCTCACCGGATGGCACACGGTGGCCGGTGAGTGGATTAGGAGCAGCAGCGGCGATGACCGGAGTCGAAGAAGGTGGCAGCGACCTGAGACGGACGAAGGTTGAGGACGGGGAAGCAGCGGGCGTCCCGGTGGCTTCCGGCCCGATCTCACCCACGTAGTCGAAGTAGGCGACGAAGACGGTGCCCCTGGCGCGGTCTCCAGCAGCGGGGTCGGCAGCAGCGACGGCTACGCCAGCGACACATCCATGGCGGAGCTCGGGAAGGTGGGGATCTGAGGAGGGGAAGGGTGAGGGGCGCGTGAGGGAGGGAGAGGGGATTAGGGTTCGGTGACGGGAGGGGGGCGCCGGGGTTTTGTAGAGGGGGGCGGCCGGGTGATGGCCGGCGCGTGGCCGGCGACGGGGCGATGGCCGCCACGCAACCGCCCCGTGAACAGGAGGATGAAGGGGGGCATAGGTGGGCCGGCCTGGCGATCAAGCTGGGCCGAGGCCGAGTGAGAGGAGAGGTCAGGGTCTTTTTTTTTGTTATAGCCTTTTTCCCTTTTCATATTAGTGCCTCTGTTTTCTTTTACTTTTAGGGCATTAAGCCACTTTATAAAAAGTTGGACCACCACCAATATTAACAAACGATTATTTAAAACAACTCGAACATTTTAGTTTTGTCATTTGAAAACTTTTATAGATTGACTTGATTTTAAATTTTGAATTCGAACAGGATCGAATCATAGCGAGATTAACAACAGTAATTGTGGTGATGTGGCAACATTAGTGGAGGGTTACTGTAGCTTAATTATCCGTGCTCACAAGGCACCAAAGTGATCATGCACCTGCAATGTATTCAACTCATTTACTTAATGTTAGTTATATGCCATTAATTTTTCTCTCTGCTATTTACTTACAATAATCCGTTCTTCAATTTAATTGACCGCAAAGTTTGGTGCGCCACTTTTATAGATAGTTTCTGGCTATGTGCGTGGGTGGCGACTACGGCCGTTCCGTGTGTGTTGGTTCTGGCTATTTAAGCCATTATAAGCTGCTTTGTTCCTTTGAGTCAGTCGAGTTGAATAGAAGCCAACATATAGCGGCCGGGGCGCTCGTCGCCATAACCAAGTGTCTTCTATTTATCTTCTTCTACCTCCGTCCCGCATTCGTTGCCGGAGGGCTGGTTCGGCGTGTGTCGCCGGAGGGCAGCTCCAACGGTAGGATGGGTTACACCTATGTTCAGAGATAAGGCTGAGATAAAAGATGCTCAAAGTTTGTTCATGGTTTGACTGCATGAGGCATCCATATGGCGGTGGCGCATGCTTGGTGTATGTGCTGCACCTGATGACCGTAGCGTGCCTTATGTAGGACAACTCTCTGCTTCATTGGAGGTCATACAGTCATGCTATGGGCACAAATAATCTGAAGGTTAGTAATTTAGTACTTCTAACTGCGAACAACATTGTTGATTTTCATGATTCAATGTACTTCTAACTGCTAATAAAATAATTCAACCATATTGGAATGTTATAGAGAACCATCTGGGAGTGGGATGCATTGCATTGTCCTGAGAGAACTTACAGTAGCACAATGGACAACATAAGGGGCATATAGATGATTTTAGTTTGAAAAAATTCGTTATCCTCGAGCAGTCAAGCATGACTATAAGGGGATTATACGAACTATAAGATTTATATACATGTATAAATGATACTGTGGAATTTATTTGAGAGCATAATGGGCACATGCTTGCGTAAGTTATTGGTATAAACAAAGAGCACCGCTTCACTTGGTTGGATAATTAAGAGAAGCGGAAGTTAAATTTAATCTCTAAAAATTCGAATTGTAACATTATTTATCATTTGGGGGGCATACTTTGTACCAAATTCATTATACAACAAACCACTGGATTCTCGAGACACAAAGAAAAAGAAAAATCATGGTGTTCTAAATTATTTTGTAACATTATGGTCGAATTATAATAATGCTGCTCCTTTGTTATTTACATTGATTGATGTGCGATAATATGAGTTCTGCCCTCTAGAGGAGCATCAAGCTCTAACACTGCATGCTCGCTCAAGAAGATCGAGAGCATCAACACATGAAGGAGAGATGGAGGGAGAGAGATATATGTATTCTCCCCGTTGCAACGCACGGGCTCTTTTGCTAGTCAAGAGTAAAAACACCATACATAGACAACAAGGGAGCCACAAGCAGCTAACGGTAAAAATAAAACACACAATTGTGCACAAGTTTAATATATTAAAAATGGGGGATAAGACCACACGCCCCTCAAAGGCAGACGCCAAGATGGCTATGAACCATGGTGCGGCAAAGTATTAGGCCCGCTGAACAAGCACTCAATTAACTACATGCAATCTACTACCACAGACTGCACGCCTAGTAAAAGATCCTAAAATTGACTGGAGGGCCTGAATAGGAGACTATAAATTTTAGCTTAACCTTTTATTTTATTGTCAATGGGATAAAGCTATGTACTATGTACAGTGAGAACAAACTACATGACAAGCAATACAAATCAGAGACATGAGTTTATTTTAAAGTTCACACTCTTGAGGGAGTGCTAATCTCCGTTGGGGAGGTGCGAAATCCAAAACTCCCAACTCCACCAAGGGGCTCATCATAACCCCCCCTCTGAGTCACCCCAATGGGCGAGCCTCAAATTACTCGTGGTTGGTCCTGAAGGCGACCGCGGGACCTTTACAATTTTTTTTATGGAGCACACCACACGTAAGGAAGCTTCCCAGGTTGACTGCTACCGCCTAGGAGTCCCAACTCCGGGAGTAACAAGTATCGGTACAGAATAAGTATGGGTATCATGAATTAGTTGGTTGAAACACCTAGGGGTTAGAGTCCCCAGGGACCCGGGCAATCGAGAGAGGTAAAACCTCTACCCAAGGACCTCCGCCCATTCGAGAGTTAGCCATGCGGTGTACGGGGACCCGGGTATCTAGATAGAATTACCTGGGCCCGAGAACCTGTCCGTTGAACCTCGAAGGCCCGTGGTCCCAAAAAGTGATTGTTTTGCTTAGGGTTTTAACCCATTTGAGTTAGGCACATGGGATGGCATTGTGTATGAGTTTTGCATGATCCCAAAACTTCCTCAAACACCTCAAACATCTCCTAATAATGTGGTTTTCCTATGATTCAAATGATGAGGACACCATGACGATCGACAAGCCTGTAGCAATTACAGGTCCAATCACAAGCAGTCACGCCAAACTAATAAGTGACCAGGTGAACGCTAACTTAAGTTTACCTTATAACCTTGATGATGCAACTATGATTTCATCCCCATTGTTGTTGGTTAAACTTAGTTATTGCATGGAAGAAATCCAACAACCTATGAGCTCTTGAAGCAACCGGTTTGGAGAAACAACTTTGGAGAAAACAAGTTTCAAGTGAAGTTGATGCTGTCAGTTTTGACCTCTAATGTTTCTTTGTGTCACACCCATTTGGAGGAGAGACGGGGCCATAGGGGTACATCACCAGAAGCTACATCAAATTTACTTTCCAATGCAAAAAACCCTCACATAATTTGGAGTTGTGAGTCAAACGTTCTAGTCACAAGAAGCTACCAACTTCATCTTTGTAGTTACTTTCAGATTTGGTTGTTGTGCTTTGGAAAGAGAGAGACAAGAAGTGGCATAAAAATAAAAGAGAGAACGGAAAGAGTGGCAAAAAAGTCAACAGAGAAGGGAAAGAGTGGCAGAAAAGTCAAGAGAGAAAGAAAGTGTTCAGTAAGATCCAAAAGTTTCACCTTGGTAGAAAAATTTCAGAAGTTTGTGTGTTGTGTATCTTCAATCTTGGTGCAAAGATCCAGCAGATCTATCCACATATTTTCTTGGCTTGCATCGACTTGATTTCAACACAAGCCCCCTTTTGTTTACCCCACCAAGCTCCACCAAAAACCGAAGCTAGTTCTTTGATCCATGTCTTTCATTCGCTTTAACACATCCGAGAAAAGTGCAATATGATGTAAACTAATAAGAACTTTGGTGAGCAAGCGGTTGATGACCCCACAAGTATAGGGGGTTGTAATAGTCTTTGAGGGTAGTATTTTACTCAAATTTAATTATTAGACACAAGGGACGCCAAAAATATTTATAAGCCTTAGCAGTTGAGTTGTCAATCCAGTCACACCTAAGAATCACTTCATTGCAGCAATTTATTAGTAGCACAGTAATATGATTGCAGTGATAGCGATAGTAATAGAGTAACAGAAGTAGCAACAGTAATACCAGTTTTATAGCAAACGAAGCAGTAGTGGTAACTTGAGAAAACACAATAGTATTAAAGCGTGGGCATGGAGTAGCGATCGATATTTGGACGAGATTCAATATGTAACGGTCACAACCTAGAGCAACACACAGTAACTCCAATTCATTACCCATATGTAGGCATGTATTCCGTATATAGTCATACGTGCTTGCGATAAGAAATTGCATAACATCTTTTGTCCTACCCTCTCATGGCAGTGGGGTCCTAATGAAAACTAAGGGTAATTAAGGCGCTCCTTTTAATAGAGAACTGGAACAAAGAATTAACACATAGTGAATACATGAACTCCTCAAGTTAAAGTCATCCTGTTGATATCCCAATTCATGGTCACCTTGGGGGTCTAAGGTTCAGAACGATAATAGGTGCATACAGCTTGTAGGTAAGAACAACATCTCCAATATATTCATGATAGCATAATTGTTCAGATCTGAAATCATGACACTTGGGCCCTAGTGACAAGCATTAAGCATAGCAAAGTCGTAGCAACATCAATCTCAGAACATAGTGGATACTAGGGATCAAGCCCGAACACATTGACTCGATTACATAAGAAATCTCATCCACCTCCATCACCATCCTGTATGCCTATATACATGAATTATGCACTAATGATGGAGAGCATCATGAAATTGTTGATAGAGAAGTGTTGTGATGATGACGGTGGCGAATCCCTCTCTCCGGAGCCTCAAACGGACTCCAGATTAGGGCTCCCAATGAAGAACTGGAGGTGGCGGCCGCTCCGTATATATCGTAAAACATGATGAAACTTTCTCAGATTTTATCTCGGGAAGACGGTACTTATAGGCTTGTAATTAGGCCACACGAAGGTTTGTGGTACCC
>NC_057813.1:219446722-219480684 GCF_018294505.1 Triticum aestivum | reverse complement strand
TCTCTAGTAGTTCTTCGCTCCAATATTTTTATACATTCCATAAAATATCTCTGCAAAGTTTCGTTTAATTCCGGGAACTTTTATTTCTGCACAAAAAGAACACAAAGGTAGTTCTGCGGAAAACAATGCCATTCTGGGTTAGTTTCATTCAAATCATGTGAATTAGAGTCCAAAACAAGAGCAGAAGTGTTTGAAAAAGTAGATATTGTTCGAAATATGCCCTAGATTCAATAATATTTGTATTATTATATTTCCATGTTCATAATTGGAGAGTTTATATTCTATGCTATAACTGTTATGATCCTGGTATATGCGATTAAGTGGAAAAAAACATATGCACGTGTGGACTAATAAACGGTTAAATAAAAGGTTCATAGTCTTGCCCCTAGGACTAGCTCAAATGTTGTTGGTGATCACATCTTCCAGATCTTAGGATATCGTTAAGTGTAACGGTAGTCCTAAAACAACATTGAGATTATGACGTTGGAAGAACGATCATATTGAATCGACCCAATCTTGTATGTTATGAATTGAGTTAATATCATCTCTAATCAATTGTAATAACACAGAGTGTTAAACGTGTGAGTTTTCTCCTTAGACAATGAGAGTGTCGTAGTCACTTCTTATCGTACGGTGGGCTTTGGAGTTGCTCAAACGTTACTTGGAACACGGTGATCATAATCACAACTTATAGGTTCATTGTAAAGTTTGACAAGGGACTAGATAGCCCGAGAGTGGGATTTACTCCTTCGACGATGGAGAGATTTTCCTAGGGCCCTCTTAGTGTGAAGGCATCCATCATCGTCTGGCCAGATATAGGTGACTTCGTCGCGGGGATGCTGGAACACGATAACGAGAAAGATGAACAAAACCGGTAACGAGGATAACATTATAGTGAGCATGTGATGAGTCAAGAGGATATCGATTCATCCCGGGTGTCGGGGGGATGAACCCCGGGCAGGCAACGGAACCCGGATCCTCTTCAAAAACAACAGGGCTGGCACCGCCCCTCGAACCGGCACACGCTTGGCCGGGTCGCTCAACCCGGCCAAGCCCCGCAACCCGGGCAAACTCTCCGACCCGGCAGAGACGCGTCGACTCGGGCTCAACAAGTAGCGCAAGGCAGCCGAACCCGGCACAACCAAAGCTTCCTCCACAAGCCAGCACCACCCGTGGTGTGCTCCGCAATCCAGCCATGGGTTGGCTCCCGTCCCATCCAAGCCGTACGATGGGACGAGTCTTCAATCAATGATGACCAAGGCAATAGTGCCCCGCCCATGTCTCTGGTCAACCGGAGCGTGGTAACAGTGCCCCTCACCTACCCGCTGACCAGGGCCGGCATGGCTATAGTGCCCCGCCCTCACCGCTGACGACAGCAAGCGGCAACCTGGCGGAGAGCCACTGTACACAACTCGACTCGGCCACGCCCTAACGATCGACAAGACGGTGCACAGTCCCCCTAGGCACGCGGGGCCCGGACCTAGGGGAACCCGGCAAACCACAAGCCCTCAGCGGGACCCAACCCGGGTCCCCGGACACCGACAATCCAGACCCACCGGCTTATAACATTACCATTGTACCCCTGGGGGTTGGTCTATAAAACCCCCCAGGAGCCCAGGATCATACGGGCAGGTAATGAGAAAAAGGCAAGTGAGCACAGAACTAGCCACCGAAATAGCAACACCAGAGAGAAGGAGCAGCCCAAGCCTTGGCCAGCTTCCTTCCTCCCCCATACAGCTCCAGGAGCAACATTGTACTATCAAACATTCAACTACACTCGGCAGGACTAGGGGTGTTATCTCTCCGGAGAGCCCCGAACCTGGGTATGTCCAGCGTCCCGCGCCCGCTCATGCCAACCTCGCCTCTGGAGCCCACCAGCACCCTCGAGCCTCCTCCTCTCTTTATCCATCCCTTGGCATCTGCCGTGCGCCAACCACGAACAGTTGGCGCCCACCGTGGGGCAGCTCAAGGAGCTGGCCGGGAGCATGCTTCAGACGGGGCCCTTCTCCTAGTCCGACGAGTCCGTCGCGCTGGCGGATGACGTCGTCGGCGCGCTCGCCGCCTCCTTCGTCGTGCTGCGCATCTCCGATGCGTTCGCGGCCAATGAGTACCCCAGCAAGGTGCTCAGCTACTCCGACTCCCCCCTCTCCCTCGGCGGCGGCATTTCCACCGGGGTAATGGACGTCCATGTGGAGGTGTTCGTCATCGGCGATGGAGCCTCCTCCTCGTCGAGCAAGACGAGGAAGGCCGCCAAAGCCAGGGCCGCAGCGGAACGGACCGAGCCGTCCGATCCGTTGCGCGCCATGATGCAGAGCCTCCGCATCGCCATCGGCACCGACGTCGACGCCACCAACGTCGCTGGACCTGTCCGAGATGCTCCCTGCCACTCAGCGTCGCCTGGACGCCGCTCAGCTGGAGCACAATGCCGCCTACAGATTCACTCTCGCCGCAGCCGAGCCAAGCCGGGTCGCTGATGTGCGTGCTCGGGGAGGAGCGATCGGTCGGGCTCTTGGCGTCGTCCCGACCGTCTACGAGACCCCAGTGAAGAACATGCGCGCTGCCCAGGCAGCCGCAGTCGGCCTGGACCAGCTCACGGGTGAGGAGCTGAAGGAGCGCATCGGGCGGATGCGCGTACTCCTCAATGCCGCCAACACCCAGCAGGACCGCCTCAACCAGCTCGCCAAGCCGGCGGGATCCGGCTCCGCCCGCCTTGGTGGACCCGGCGAACTTCTACACACAGCTTCCTCGCCACCCGGTGAGGCGCACTCCGGCCGAGCCCGGACTCGGCGCGATCCGGCCGCCACAGCCGCCGGCGGATTGGGCAACAAGCCCGTCCCTGAGATCCAGCGCGGACCCGGCCAGCATGGCCGGCGTCCGGCTCCAACCGACCCGGCCCCCCATGGCCTGGCCGCAAGTCGACTCAGCCCGCGTGCCATCGACGACGCCGACGCTCGCCACCGCGTCGATCAGCTCGCTCGCTCCCTGGAGGTGGAGGAGAGCGGCGCTATCGGGCCGGCGTGCTTCGGCCCACGCATCTGGGAGGAGCCCTTCCCCAAAGGGTTCATGCTCACCCGCGACACCCCCAAGTACAACAGGACCGTGAAGCCAGAAGACTGGCTCACCGACTACACCACGACCATTGGCATCACCGGTGCCAATCGTCATCTCGCCTGCGCTACGCACTGCTCATGCTCCAAGGGTCGGCTCGCACGTGGTTGAACAACCTACCGATGGGCAGCATCAACACGTGGGTCGATTTCAAGGAAGCCTCCGTCCGCAACTTCATGGGGACCTACAAGCGACCAAGCCGTCCTAGCCAGCTCGCCATGTGCGTGCAAGGGCCTACGGAGACCGGTCGCGAGTACCTCGCATGCTAGACCGAGCTCAAGAACAGCTGCGAGGGCGTCCATGAAGTCCAGGCAATCTAGTACTTCGTCAGCGGGTGCCGAGACGGCACCCTCCTCAAGCACAAGCTCTTACGCTCCGAGCCGGCCACCATGGCCGCGCTCATGGTGACGGCGGACAAATACGCCAACGCCGACTCCGCCATGAAGATCCAGGTGGCGCTGGATGAAGCCGGCAAGGCGAAGCCGGTTCCCTCTCCGAAGCCGGCCGGCGAAAGCAGCCGACAGCAGCATCACCGGAACAACAAGTGCAAGGCCGACCAGCTGGTGCAGCGCCATGACAACCGGCTCGTCGCGGCCGCCGAGCCGGCGGCGGACCCGACGGCAAAGCGCCGGCAGACCGGCAAGACGGCATGGCAACCCGCCATGAGTTTCGAAGAGATGCTCGACGCCCCCTGCAAGCACCACAGCGGCGCAAGACCCTCCACGCACACGCTTCGGTGCGCCATCACCAAGCGCATCATGAGGGGCGACGTCCCGCCTCCTCCGGCTCCGACTCCAGGCGTGGGATAGCCGCCTCCACCTCCACCGCCGCCTCCAGCTGGCGGCATGATGCGCGACGACGCCTACCCGGACCAAAACGCGGCCTACGTCGTCTTCACCAGCCTCGGCGACGACAAGCGCAGCGAGCGCCTCCTTCGGCAGGAGGTGAACACCGTCGTCCCGGCCAAGCCGGAGTTCATGCATTGGTTGGATCGCCCGATCACCTGGACCCGGGAGGATCACCCGGCAGTCATGCCGAGTCCGGGTGGTTACGCCCTCATCCTCAACCCTACCATCATCGCGCGGTGCACATGCAAGTTCTCCCGAGTCCTCATTGACGGTGGCAGCAGCATCAACATCCTCTACCGCGACATGATGACCAAGCTCGGCCTCAAGACCGAGGACCTGGAGCCGACCCGGACGATCTTCCACGGCATCGTGCCCGGCCTCTCCTGCTCTCCCATTGGCCGGGTCTGGCTCCATGTCCTGTTCGGTGACAGCAACCACTTCCGACGCGAACCAATCTGGTTCGAGGTGGTGGACCTGTCCAGCGCGTACCACGCATTGCTGGGCCGGCCCGCGCTCGCCAAGTTCATGGCGGTTCCCCATTACGCGTATCTGAAGATGAAGATGTCGGGTCCCAAGGGCCTCATCACCATCACCGGCGATTACCGCAAGTCCCTGGAGTGCACCCGAGACGGCGCCAAGTTGGCCGAGTCGCTGGTCATTGCCGAGGAGCGGCACCAGCTCGACCGGATCGTCGCCCTGGCTGGCGAGGCCTCCGCTGCGTCGGTCCTGACCCAGAACCCGGCCGACGAGGCCGCCTTCAAACCCTCCAAGGAGACCAAGAAAGTGAAGCTGAACTCGGAAGACCCCAGCTGCAGCAAGTACGTTGTCGTAGGCGCCCGCCTCGACAGCAAATAGGAAGGCGAGCTCGTCGACTTCCTCCGTGGGAATCGGGATATCTTCGCATGGACCCCCAAGGACATGTCGGGTAACCCGAGGAAGTACGCCGAGCACAAACTTCACGTCCACAAGGATGCCAAGCCTGTCCGTCAACCCCTACGACGATTTTTGAAAGAGAAGAGAAGAACCATTGGTGAAGAGGTCGCCAAGCTTTTGGCGGCCGGCTTCATAATGGAAATGTTTCACCCCGAGTGGCTGGCCAATCCAGTCCTCGTCTTGAAGAAGAACAAGACCTGGCGCATGTGTATCGATTACACCAGCCTCAACAAGGCCTGTCCCAAGGATCCGTTCGCTCTCCCGCGGATCGACCAAGTCATCGACTCGACCGCCGGGTGCGAGCTCCTGTCCTTCCTGGATGCTTACTCCGGCTACCACCAGATCAAGTTGGACCCAGTCGATGCCCTGAAGACGTCCTTCATCACGCCCTTTGGGGTGTATTGCTACATCACCATGTCGTTCGGCTTGAAGAACGCCGGCGCCACCTTCCAACGCTGCATGCAGAAATGTCTGCTGCCGCAACTCGGCCGCAATATCCACGTGTACGTGGACGACATTGTGGTGAAGACCAAGCAGCACATCACGCTCCTCGACGATTTGAAGGAAACATTCGCCAACCTCCGCGAATACAAGGTCAAGCTTAACCCGGAAAAATGCGTCTTCAGCGTCCCGGCCGGAAAGCTACTCGGCTTCCTCGTCTCGGAGCGCGACGCATGCGCAAGCCGGCTCGGCTGCGCGATGTCCAGAAGTTCACCGGATGCTTGGCCTCGGTCAGCCGGTTTCTAAGCCAGCAGGGACCCCTGTACTAGCTGATGTAGAAGACGAGCCTGTTTGAATGGAACGACAAGGCAGACGAGGCCTTCCAAGACCTCAAGCGCATGCTCTCCACCGCACCAGTCCTGGCCACGCCGACCGGCAAGGAGCCGCTGTTGCTCTACATAGCCGCGACCTCGCGGGCGGTCAGCACGGTGCTGGTGGTCGAGCGACCAGAGAAGGGCAAGATCCAAGCCGTCCAGCGCCCAGTCTACTACCTGAGCGAGGTGCTCTCCATCTCCAAGCAGAACTACCTGCACTACCAGAAGATGTGTTACGGCGTGTACTTCACCGCCAAGAAGCTGAAGCAGTATTTCCAAGAGCACGTCGTCACCATGGTCAGCACGGCGCCTATCGGAGAAATCATCGGGTGCCGAGATGCCTCTGGCCGGGTCACCAAGTGGGCGATCCAGCTAGCCGGCCACACCATCCTCTACGAGCCCCGCACCACGATCAAGTCTCAAGCCCTGGCCGACTTCCTTGTCGACTGGACCGAGACCCAGTACCTGTCGCCGCCCCCCGACTCAACGCACTGGCGCATGCATTTCGACGGATCCAAGATGCGACTCGGCCTGGGGGCCGGCATCGTACTGTCGTCCCCGAAGGGCGACCGGCTCCGCTATGTGCTCCAGATCCACTTTGTTGCCTCCAACAACGTCGCCGAGTACGAAGCCCTTGTGCACGGCCTCCGGCTTGCCAAGGAACTCGGCATCCGGCGCATCCTGTGCTACAGCAACTCGGGCCTGGTGGTGTAGCAGTGCTCCGTTGAATGGGACGCCCGCGACTCCAACATGGCAAGCTACCACTTCCTCGTCCAGAAGCTGTCCGGATCCTTCAAGGGCTGCGAGTTCCTCCACATCCCGTGCACGGAGAACGAAGCAGCCGACACACTCGCCAAGATTGCCTCGTCCCGACAAGCCATCCCGTCCGGCGTCTCCCTCGAGCACCTACGCAAACCGTTAGTCAAGCCATCGCCGGACTCCGAGTCCATCCACGTTCCAGACGACCCGGCCGCACCTCAAGCCGGCCCGGGGGCTGCTGAACCCGGCCCGGGGACTGCTGAACCCGGCACGGGGGCTACTTAGCTCGACCCGGCCACCATCGCCCTAGACCCGGCCGTCGCCATCCCCGACCCGGGGGCTGCCCAACCCGGCTCGGGGGCTGCCGACTCAGAACCCACCCTGGTGGCCGTCTTTGCCATGGTTACGGCTCCATCTTTGGCCCTCCCAATATCAGAATTCTTGGAGAACGGGGTTCTCCCCATGGACGAGACCAAAGCTCGGCAAGTGCAGCATCGGGCGTCCGCCTACAGCATCATCAACAACGAGCTCGTCAAGCGCAGCTCCACCGGCGTGTTCCAGCGCTACGTTGAGCAGGAACAGGGCATCGACATCCTCCTCGACATTCACCAGGGCGAGTGCGGGCACCACGCCGCATCGCGATCCCTGGTGGCCAAGTCGTTCCGCCATGGTTTCTACTGGCCCACGACCCTCCAAGATGCCGAGTTGCTTGTCCTCCAGTGTGAGGGATGCCAGCGCTTCAGCAAACGCAGCCACCAGCCGGCGTCAGCACTCCGCACCATACCGATCGCCTGGCCCTTCGCGGTTAGGGACTCGACATGGTGGGACCCTTCAAAACCGCTCGAGGCGGCATGACGCACCTGCTGGTGGCTGATACGTCTTCGTCGTATCTACATTTCCAAACACTTTTGCCCTTGTTTTGGACTCTAACTTGTATGATTTGAATGGAACTAACCCGGACTGACGTTGTTTTCAGCAGAATTGCCATGGTGTTGTTTTATGTGCAGAAAACAAAAGTTCTCGGAATGACCTGAAACTCCACGGAATATCTTAGAATAAATAATAAAAAATCCTCGCCAAAGATGAAGGCCAGGGGGCCCACACCCTGTTCACGAGGGTGGGGGGCGCGCCCCTCCCCCCTGGGCGCGCCCCCTACCTCGTGGGCCCCCTGGTGGCCCTCCGACGCTAACTCCAACTCCATATATTGGCTTTCGGGGAGAAAAAAATCAGAGAGAAAGTTTCATCGCGTTTTACGATAAGGAGCCACCGCCAAGCCCTAATCTCTCTTGGGAGGGCTGATTTGGAGTCCGTTCGGGGCTCCGGAGAGGGGGATTCATCGCCGTCGTCATCATCAACCATCCTCCATCACCAATTTCATGATGCTCACCGCCGTGCGTGAGTAATTGCACCGTAGGCTTGCTGGACGGTGATGGGTTGGATGAGATTTATCATGTAATCGAGTTAGTTTTGTTAGGGTTTGATCCCTAGTATCCATTATGTTCTGAGATTGATGTTGCTATGACTTTGCTATGCTTAATGCTTGTCACTAGGGCCCGAGTGCCATGATTTCAGATCTGAACATATTATGTTTTCATGAATATATGTGTGTTCTAGATCCTATCTTGCAAGTCTATAGTCACCTACTATGTGTTATGATCCGGCAACCCTGAAGTGACAATAATCGGGACCACTCCCGGTGATGACCATAGTTTGAGGAGTTCATGTATTCACTATGTGCTAATGCTTTGTTCCGGTTCTCTATTAAAAGGAGGCCTTAATATCCCTTAGTTTCCAATAGGACCCCGCTGCCACGGGAGGGTAGGACAAAAGATGTCATGCAAGTTCTTTTTCATAAGCACGTATGACTATATACGGAATACATGCCTACATTACATTGATGAATTGGAGCTAGTTCTGTGTCACCCTAAGTTATGACTGTTACATGATGAACCACATCCGGCATAATTATCCATCGCTAATCCGGTGCCTATGAGTTTTCCATATACTGGTTTACGCTTATTTACTTTTCCGTTGCTATTGTTACAATCACTACAAAATACCAAAAACATTACCTTTGCTGTCTTTACTTTTGCTACCGTTACCACCACTATCATATTACTTTGCTACTAAACACTTTGCTGCATATACTAAGTTTCCAGGTGTGGTTGAATTGACAACTCAGCTGCTAATACTTGAGAATATTCTTTGGCTCCCCTTGTGTCGAATCAACAAATTCGGGTTGAATACTCTACCCTCGAAAACTGTTGTGATCCCCTATACTTGTGGGTTATCAAGACCTTTTTCTGGCGCCGTTGACGGGGAGCATAGCTCTATTCCTTGAGTCACTTGGGATTTATATCTGCTGGACACTATGAAGAATTTGAAAGATGACCGAACTACTATTTTGCCCTCAACTACGAGGGGAGGTAAGGGATTGCCATCTAGCCTTGCACTAGGTTCTCCTTCTGTTATGAGTAAGTTTGCGACACCTAAACCTACTATTGCTATTGATTCTGATATGTCGCATGTTATTGATGATGCCACTTCTAGTATGCATGATACTTATGATGAAACTACTTCTATGCTTGATACTACTGTGCCACTTGGTGAATATCTTGATGAGCAAATTGCTAGGTCTAGAGAAAGAGAAATTATTGAACCTGAACACGATGATGTGAGTGATGATGAACCTATGCCTGCTATTCCTGAGGGTTATCTTTTTAATGCTGAATCTTTTGAAGCTGTTGTTGCTTGCCAGGATAGTATTGAACGTAAGAGGTTGCTAATTAAGTGGAGTAAAGAATCTTTTAGAGGTAGGATGAGACCCGACCCTGCTTTTGCTACTTCACCTATCTGTGTTCCTGATCATGATTATTATGATATTTCTGTCGATCCAGATATAATTACTTTGGTTGAATCTGATCCTTTTTATGGCTATGAATCTGAAACTGTTGTGGCACATCTTCGTAAGTTAGATGATATAGCTTCCCTGTTTACTAATAATCTGAGATCGCGCCACCTTTATTTACTTAAAATATTTCCGTTCTCATTAAACGATGATGCTAAGAAATGGTTTAATTCTCTTGATCCTGGTTGTGTGCAAAGTCCCCGGGATATGATTTATTACTTCTCTGCTAAATATTTCCCTGCTCATAAGAAACAAGCTGCTTTGAGGGAAATATACAATTTTGTGCAAATTGAAGAAGAGAGTCTCCCACAAGCTTGGGGGAGGCTTCTCAAGTTACTTAATGCTTTGCCTGATCATCCTCTTAAGAAACCTGAAATATTTGATATCTTTTATAATGGACTAACTGATGCTTCCAGAGATTACCTGGATAGTTGTGCTGGTTCTCTTTTCAGGGAAAGAACACCGGATGACGCTAAAATTTTATTGAATAATATGTTGGCAAATGAAAATAATTGGGCACCTCCTGAGCCAACTCCTGAGCCAGCTCCTGAGCCAATTACTGAGCCTATTCCTAAACCAACTCCGAGGAAGAGAGGTGTTCTATTTCTCAGTCCCAAAGATATGCAAGAGGCAAAGAAATCTATGAAAGAAAAAGGTATTAAAGCTGAAGATGTTAAGAATTTACCTCCTATTGAAGAAATACATGGTCTTAATTTACCGCCTGTTGAAGAAGTATATGATCTAAATTACTTATTTACTGAAGAACCTCCCGATATCCCGACACAGGTAGTAAAGGTAAATTCTCTCTATAGATATGATAAAGCTGAAGTCCCTCCTACTAAAATTGCTAGTCAGTGCTTGGATGAGTTTGATGACTTTATGTTTAAGCAAGATGACTTTAATGCTTATTGTGGTAGACAATTAAAACAGAATGCCTTTATGATTAAACGCTTGAGTGATTATATGGCTGATATTAGAGGTGAACTTAAACTTGTTAGCAAACATGCTTCTATTACCACTCAAGTAGAACAAGTACTTAAAGCTCAGAAAGAAGTGCTTGATGAAATGAATAGTAAGAAAAATGATTATGCTGTTAGAGTGGCTACTAGAACTGGTAGAATGACTCGGGAACCTTTGTATCCTGAAGGCCACCCTAAGAGAATCGAGCAAGATTCTCAGAGAAATAATATTGATATGCCTAGTTCTTCTAAGAGGAAGAAAAATAAAAATGATAGGACTGTGCAAACTTCTAGTGAACCTATTGCTGAACCACCTGATAATCCAAATGATATCTCTATGTCTGATGCTGAAACACAATCAGGTGATGAACATGAACCTAGTGATAATGTTAATGATAATGTTCATGTTGATGCTCAACCTAGTAATGATAATGAAGTAGAAGTTGAACCTGTTGTTGATCTTGATAACCCACAATCAAAGGATCAACGTTATGATAAAAGAGACTTTGTTGCTAGGAAACATGGTAAAGAAAGAGAACCATGGGTTCAGAAACCCATGCCTTTTCCTCCCAAACCATCCAAGAAAAAGGATGATGGGGATTTTGAGCGCTTTGCTGAAATGATTAGACCCATCTTTTTGCGTATGCGATTGACTGATGTGCTCAAAACAAATCCTTATGCTAAGTATATGAAGGATATTATTACTAATAAAAGAAAGATACCTGAAGCTGAAATTTCCACCATGCTTGCTAATTATGCTTTCAAAGGTGGAATACCAAAGAAACTAGGAGATCCATGAGTACCTACTATACCATGCTCCATTAAAAGAAGTTATGTTAAAACTGCTTTATGTGATCTTGGAGCCGGTGTTAGTGTTATGCCTCTCTCTTTATATCGTAGACTTGATTTGAATAAGTTGACACCTACTGAAATATCTTTGCAAATGGCTGATAAATCAACTGCTATACCTGTCGGTATTTGTGAGGATGTGCCTGTTGTGGTTGCAAACGTTACTATTTTAACGGACTTTGTTATTCTTGATATTCCCGAGGATGATAGTATGTCTATTATTCTTGGAAGACCTTTCCTTAATACTGCAGGGGCTGTTATTGATTGCACCAAAGGCAATGTCACTTTTCATGTTAATGGCAATGAGCACACGGTACATTTTCCGAGGAAACAACCTCAAGTTTATAGTATCAACCCTATTGGAAAAGTTCCATCGATTATATTTGGAGGTTTTGAATTTCCTCTCCCTACTGTCAAGAAAAAGTATGATATTCTTATTGTTGGGGATTTTCATATCCCCGTTGAGGTAACTTAGTGTCATTCAAAATTTCTCCGGTTCCGGGATTATTCGGAATGAGTTTGCTAACAAGACTTGATCAACCTTGTTAGTGGGTTCATTTTGATGATCACGAGATGGATGAAACTAGAAGCACAACTTTCTGTACCCTCTTTATATTTTCTGTTATTTAGTAGAAATAAAGTAAAATAGTATTTTTCTGTCTGTTTCCTGCCTTATCCGTGCAATATAAAAATATCCCGAAAATAAAAGTCCTCAGAATGCCATGCCAATTTAATATGATTTTTTCGGGAATATTTGAGGATTTACTGTGCAAAAATTACCACGGGGGGAGCTGCCACCTGGCCATGAGGGTGGAGGGCACGCCCTGAAGGAAATATGCCCTAGAGGCAATAATAAAGTTATTATTTATTCCTCATATCATGATAAATGTTTATTATTCATGCTAGAATTGTATTAACCGGAAACATGATACATGTGTGAATACATAGACAAACATATAGTCACTAGTATGCCTCTACTTGACTAGCTCATTAATCAAAGATGGTTATGTTTCCTAACCATAGACATGTGTTGTCATTTGATTAATGGGATCACATCATTAGGAGAATGATGTGATTGACATGACCCATCCCGTTAGCTTAGCACTTGATCGTTTAGTATTCTGCTATTGCTTTCTTCATGACTTATACATGTTCCTGTAACTATGAGAATTATGCAACTCCCGTTTACCGGAGGAACACTTTGGGTACTACCAAACGTCACAACGTAACTGGGTGATTATAAAGGAGTACTACAGGTGTCTCCGAAGGTACATGTTGAGTTGGCGTATTTCGAGATTAGGTTTTGTCACTCCGATTGTCGGAGAGGTATCTCTGGGCCCTCTCGGTAATACTCATCACTTAAGCCTTGCAAGCATTATAACTAATGAGTTAGTTATGAGATGATGTATTACAGAACGAGTAAAGAGACTTGCCGGTAACAAGATTGAACTAGGTATTGGATACCGACGATCAAATCTCGGGCAAGTAACATACCGATGACAAAGGGAACAATGTATGTTGTTATGCGGTTTGACCGATAAAGATCTTCGTAGAATATGTAGGAACCAATATGGGCATCCAGGTCCCGCTATTGGTTATTGACCGAGAATGGTTTTAGGTCATGTCTACATAGTTCTCGAACCCGTAGGGTCCGCACGCTTAACATTTCGATGACAGTTTTATTATGAGTTTATAAGTTTTGATGTACTGAAGTTTGTTCGGAGTCCCGGATGTGATCACGGACATGACGAGGAGTCTCGGAATGGTCGAGACATAAAGATTGATATATTGGAAGCCTATGTTTGGACATCGGAATGGTTCCGGGTGAAATCGGCATTTTACCGGAGTACCGGGAGGTTACCGGAACCCCCCGGGGGGTTAATGGGCCTACATGGGCCACGAGGGAGAAGAGGGAAGGAGCCAGGAGGGGGCCGCGCGCCCCTCCCTCTCCTAGTCCGAATAGGACAAGCGAAGGGGGGCGGCGCCCCCCCTTTCCTTCCCCTCTTCCTCCTCTTTCCCCCCTTCTCCTACTCCTACTTGGAAAGAGGGAGTCCTACTCCCGGTGGGAGTAGGACTCCCCCCCCCTTGGCGCGCCCTCTAGGCCGGCCGCCTCCTCCCCCCTGGCTCCTTTATATACGGGGGCAGGGGGCACCCCAAAGACACACAAGTTGATCTACGGATCGTTCCTTAGCCGTGTGAGGTGCCCCCTTCCACCATATTCCACCTCGGTCATATCGTCGCGGAGTTTAGGCGAAGCCCTGTGCCGGTAGAACATCATCATCATGACCACGCCGTCGTGCTGACGGAACTCATCTCCGGAGCCTTTGCTGGATCGGAGGGCCGGAGATCGTCATCGAGCTGAACGTGTGCTGAACTCGGAGGCCCCGTACGTTCGGTGCTTGGATCGGTCGGATCGTGAAGACGTATGACTACATCAACCGCGTTGTGCTAACGCTTCCGCTTACGGTCTACGAGGGTACGTGGATGAACACTCTCCCCTCTCGTTGCTATATCATCACCATGATCTTGCGTGTGCATAGGAATTTTTTTGAAATTACTACGTTCCCCAACAGTGGTATCAGAGCCTAGGTTTTATGTGTTGATGTTATATGCACGAGTAGAACACAAGTAAGTTGTGGGCGATACAAGTCATACTGCTTACCAGCATGTCATACTTTGGTTCGGCGGTATTGTGAGATGAAGCGGCCCAGACCGACATTACACGTACGCTTACGCGAGACTGGTTTCACCGTTACGAGCACTCGTGCTTAAAGGTGACTGGCGGGTGTCTGTCTCTCTCACTTTAGCTGAATCAAGTGTGGCTACGCCCGGTCCTTGCGAAGGTTAAAACAGCACCAACTTGACGAACTATCGTTGTGGTTTTTGATGCGTAGGTAAGAACGGTTCTTGCTAAGCCCGTAGCAGCCACGTAAAATTTGCAACAACAAAGTAGAGGACGTCTAACTTGTTTTTGCAGGGCATGTTGTGATGTGATATGGTCAAAACGTGATGCTATATTTTATTGTATGAGATGATCATGTTTTGTAACCGAAGTTATCGGCAACTGGCAGGAGCCATATGGTTGTCGCTTTATTGTATGAAATACAAACGCCCTGTAATTGCTTTACTTTATCACTAAGCGGTAGCGATAGTCGTAGAAGCAATAGATGGCATAACGACAACGATGCTACGATGGAGATCAAGGTGTCGCGCTGGTGACGATGGTGATCACGACGGTGCTTCGAAGATGGAGATCACAAGCACAAGATGATGATGGCCATATCATATCACTTATATTGATTGCATGTGATGTTTATCCTTTATGCATCTTATCTTGCTTTGATTGACGGTAGCATTTTAAGATGATCTCTCACTAATTATCAAGAAGTGTTCTCCCTGAGTATGCACCGTTGCGAAAGTTCTTCGTGCTGAGACACCACGTGATGATCGGGTGTGATAGGCTCTACGTTCAAATACAACGGGTGCAAAACAGTTGCACACGCGGAATACTCAGGTTATACTTGACGAGCCTAGCATATACAGATATGGCCTCGGAACACGGAGACCGAAAGGTCGAGCGTGAGTCATATAGTAGATATGATCAACATAGCGATGTTCACCATTGAAACTACTCCATCTCACGTGATGATCGGACATGGTTTGGTTGATTTGGATCACGTGATCACTTAGATGACTAGAGAGATGTCTGTCTAAGTGGGAGTTCTTAAGTAATATGATTAATTGAACTTAAATTTATCATGAACTTAGTCCTGGTAGTATTTTGCAAATTATGTTGTAGATCAATAGCTTGCGTTGTTGCTTTCATATGTTTATTTTGATATGTTCCTAGAGAAAATTGTGTTGAAAGATGTTAGTAGCAATGATGCGGATTGGATCCGTGATCTGAGGTTTATCCTCATTGCTGCACAGAAGAATTATGTCCTTAATGCACCGCTAGGTGACAGACCTATTGCAGGAGCAGATGCAGACGTTATGAACGTTTGGCTAGCTCAATATGATGACTACTTGATAGTTTAGTGCACCATGCTTAACGGTTTAGAATCGGGACTTCAATGACGTTTTGAACGTCATGGACCATATGAGATGTTCTAGGAGTTGAAGTTAATATTTCAAGCAAATACCCGAGTCGAGAGATATGAAGTCTCCAACAAGTTCTATAGCTAAAAGATGGAGGAGAATCGCTCAACTAGTGAGCATGTGCTCAGATTGTCTGGGTACTTCAATCGCTTGAATCAAGTGGGAGTTAATCTTCCAGATAAGATAGTGATTGACAGAATTCTCTAGTCACCATCACTAAGTTACTAGAACTTCGTGATGAACTATAGTATGCAAGGGATGACGAAAACGATTCCCGAGCTCTTCGTGATATTGAAATCGACGAAGGTAAAAATCAAGAAAGAGCATCAAGTGTTGATGATTGACAAGACCACTAGTTTCAAGAAAAGGGCAAAGGGAAAGAAAGGGAACTTCAAGTGGAAAGACAAGCAAGTTTTCACTCCTGCGAAGAAGCCCAAAGCTGGACCATAGCCTGAAACTGAGTGCTTACACTGCAAAGGAAATGATCACTGGAAGCGGAAATGCCCTGAACATTTGGTGGATAAGAAGGATGGCAAAGTGAACAAAGGTATATTTGATATACAAGTTCTTGATATGTGCCTTACTAGTGTTTATAGTAGCCCCTGAGTATTTGATACTTGTTCGGTTGCTAAGATTAGTAACTCGAAACAGAAGTTACAGAATAAACAGAGACTAGTTGAAGGGGAAGTGACAATGAGTGTTGGAAGTAGTTCCAAGATTGATATGATCATCATCACACACTCCCTAAACTTTCGGGATAAGTGTTAAACTTGAATAAATGTTATTTAGCGTTTACGTTGAGCATGAATATGATTTGATCATGTTTATTGCAATACGGTTATTCATTTAAAATCAAAGAATAATTGTTGTTCTGTTTACATGAATAAAACCTTCAATGGTCATACACCCAATGAAAATAGTTTATTGGATCTCGATCGTAGTGATACACATATTCATAATATTGATGCCAAAAGATGCAAAGTTAATAATGATAGTGCAACTTATTTGTGGCACTGCCGTTTGGGTCATATCGGTGTAAAGCGCATGAAGAAACTCCATAAAGATGGATTTTCGGAATCACTTGGTTATGAATCATTTGATGCTTGCGAACCATGCCTTTTGGGCAAGATGACTAAAACTCCGTTCTCCGGAACAATGGAACAAGCTACTGACTTATTGGAAATAATACATACCGATGTATGCGATCCAATGAGTGTTGATGCTCGTGGCAAGTATCGTTATTTTCTGACCTTCACAAAATGATTTGAGCAGATATGGGTATATCTACTTGATGAAACATAAGTTTGAAATAGTTGAAAGGTTCAAAGAATTTCAGAGTGAAGTGGAAAAATCATCGTAACAAGAAAATAAAGTTTCTGCGATCTGATCGCGGAGACGAATATTTGAGTCACGAGTTTGGTCTTCAATTAAAACAATGTGGAATAGTTTCACAGCTCACGCCACCTGGAACACCACAATGTTATGGTGTGTCCAAATGTCGTAACCGCACTTTATTGGATATGGTGCGATCTATGATGTCTCTTACTGATTTACCATTATCGTTTTGGGGTTATGCATTAGAGACAGCTGCATTCACATTAAAAGGGCACCATCTAAATCCGTTGAGACGACACCGTATGAACTATGGTTTAGCAGTAAACCTAAGCTATCGTTTCTTAAAGTTTGGAGTTGTGATGCTTATATGAAAAAGGTTTTCAACCTAATAAGCTCAAACTCAAATCGGAGAAGTACGTCTTCATAGAATACCCAAAGAAAACTGTTGGGTACACCTTCTATCACAGATCCGAAGGCAAGATATTCGTTGCTAAAAATGGATCCTTTCTAGAGAAGGAGTTTCTCTCGAAAGAAGTGAGTGGGAGGAAAGTAGAACTTGATGAGATAACTGTATCTACTCCCTTATTGGAAAGTAGTTCATCACAAGAACCGTTCCTGTGACAACTACACCAATCAGTGAGGAAGCTAATGATATTGATCATGAAACTTCAGATCAAGTTTCTACTGAACCTCGTAGGTCTACCAGAGTAAGATCCGCACCAGAGTAGTACGGTAATCCTATTCTGGAAGTCATGTTACTTGACCATGATGAACCTACGAACTATGAGGAAGCGATGATGAGCCTAGATTCCGCAAAATGGCTAGAGGCCATGAAATCTAAGATGGGATCCATGTATGAAAACAAAGTATGGACTTTGGTTGGCTTGCCCGATGATCGGCAAGCCATTGAGAATAAATGGATCTTTAAGAAGAAGACTGACGCTGATGGTAATGTAACTGTCTATAAAGCTCGACTTGTTGCGAAAGGTTTTCGACAAGTTCAAGGGGTTGACTACGATGAGACTTTCTCACCCGTAGCGATGCTTAAGTCTATCCGAATCATGTTAGCTATTGCTGCATTTCATGATTATGAAATTTGGCAAATGGATGTCAAGACTGCATTCTTGAATGGATTTCTAGAAGAAGAGTTGTATATGATGCAGCCAGAAGGTTTTGTTGATCCAAAAGGTGCTAACAAAGTATGCAAGCTCCAGCGTTCCATTTATGGACTGGTGCAAGCATCTCAGAGTTGGAATAAACGCTTTGATAGTGTGATCAAAGCATATGGTTTTATACGGACTTTTGGAGAAGCCTGTATTTACAAGAAAGTGAGTGGGAGCTCTGTAGCATTTCTAGTTTTATATGTAGATGACATATTGTTAATTGGAAATGATATAGAATTTCTGGATAGCATAAAGGGATACTTGAATAAAAGTTTTTCAATGAAAAACCTCGGTGAAGCTGCTTATATATTGGGCATCAAGATCTATAGAGATAGATCAAGACGCTTAATAGGACTTTCACAAAGCACATACCTTGACAAAATTTTGAAAAGTTTCAAAATGGATCAGGCAAAGAAAGGATTCTTGCCTGTGCTACAAGGTGTGAAGTTGAGTCAAACTCAATGCCCGACCACAGCAGAAGATAGAGAGAAAATGAAAGATATTCCCTATGCTTCAGCCATAGGCTCTATCATGTATGCAATGCTGTGTACCAGGCCTGACGTATGCTTAGCAATAAGCTTGGCAGGAAGGTACCAAAGTAATCCAGGAGTGGATCACTGGACAGCGGTCAAGAACATCCTGAAATACCTGAAAAGGACTAAGGATATGTTTCTCGTATATGAGGTGACAAAGAGCTAGTCGTAAAAGGTTACGTCGATGCAAGCTTTGACCCTGATCCAGACGATTCTAAATCGCAAACCAGATACGTGTTTATATTAAACGGTGGAGCTGTAACTTGGTGCAGTTCTAAACAAAGCGTCGTGGCGGGATCTACATGTGAAGCGGAGTACATAGCTGCTTCTGAAGCAGCGAATGAAGGAGTCTGGATGAAGGAGTTCATTTCCGATCTAGATGTCATACCTAGTGCATCGGGACCAATGAAGATCTTCTGTGACAATACTGGTGCAATTGCCTTGGCAAAGGAATCCAGATTTCACAAGAGGACCAAGCACATCAAGAGACGCTTCAATTCCATTCGGGACCAAGTCCAAGTGGGAGACATAGAGATTTGCAAGATACATACGGATCTGAATGTTGCAGACCCGTTGACTAAGCCTCTCTCACGAGCAAAACATGATCAACACCAAGACTCCATGGGTGTTAGAATCATTACTATGTAATCTAGATTATTGACTCTAGTGCAAGTGGGAGACTGAAGGAAATATGCCCTAGAGGCAATAATAAAGTTATTATTTATTTCCTCATATCATGATAAATGTTTATTTTTCATGCTAGAATTGTATTAACCGGAAACATGATACATGTGTGAATACATAGACAAACATATAGTCACTAGTATGCCTCTACTTGACTAGCTCATTAATCAAAGATGGTTATGTTTCCTAACCATAGACATGTGTTGTCATTTGATTAATGGGATCACATCGTTAGGAGAATGATGTGATTGACATGACCCATCCCGTTAGCTTAGCACTTGATCGTTTAGTATTCTGCTATTGCTTTCTTTATGACTTATACATGTTCCTGTAACTATGAGAATTATGCAACTCCCGTTTACCGGAGGGACACTTTGGGTACTACCAAACGTCACAACGTAACTGGGTGATTATAAAGGAGTACTACAGGTGTCTCCGAAGGTACATGTTGAGTTGGCGTATTTCGAGATTAGGTTTTGTCACTCCGATTGTCGGAGAGGTATCTCTGGGCCCTCTCAGTAATACTCATCACTTAAGCCTTGCAAGCATTATAACTAATGAGTTAGTTATGAGATGACGTATTACAGAACAAGTAAAGAGACTTGCCGGTAACAAGATTGAACTAGGTATTGGATACCGACGATCAAATCTCGGGCAAGTAACATACCGATGACAAAGGGAACAACGTATGTTGTTATGCGGTTTGACCGATAAAGATCTTCGTAGAATATGTAGGAACCAATATGGGCATCCAGGTCCCGCTATTGGTTATTGACCGAGAATGGTTTTAGGTCATGTCTACATAGTTCTCGAACCTGTAGGGTCCGCACGCTTAATGTTTCGATGTACCGAAGTTTTATTATGAGTTTATAAGTTTTGATGTACCGAAGTTTGTTCGGAGTCCCGGATGTGATCACGGACATGACGAGGAGTCTCGGAATGGTTGAGACATAAAGATTGATATATTGGAAGCCTATGTTTCGACATCGGAATGGTTCCGAGTGAAATCGGCATTTTATCGGAGTACCGGGAGGTTACCGGAACCCCCCGGGGGGTTAATGGGCCTACATGGGCCACAAGGGAGAAGAGGGAAGGAGCCAGGAGGGGGCCGCGCGCCCCTCCCCCTCCTAGTCCGAATAGGACAAGGGAAGGGGGGCGGCGCCCCCCTTTCCTTCCCCTCTTCCTCCTCTTTCCCCCCTTCTCCTACTCCTACTTGGAAAGAGGGAGTCCTACTCCCGGTGGGAGTAGGACTCCCCCCCCCTTGGCGCGCCCTCTAGGCCGGCCGCCTCCTCCCCCCTGGCTCCTTTATATACGGGGGCGGGGGGCACCCCAAAGACACACAAGTTGATCTACGGATCGTTCCTTAGCTGTGTGCGGTGCCCCCTTCCACCATATTCCACCTCGGTCATATCGTCGCGGAGTTTAGGAGAAGCCCTGCGCCGGTAGAACATCATCATCGTCACCACGCCGTCGTGCTGACAGAACTCATCTCTGGAGCCTTTGCTGGATCGGAGGGCCGGAGATCGTCATCGAGCTGAACGTGTGCTGAACTCGGAGGCCCCGTACGTTCGGTGCTTGGATCGGTCAGATCGTGAAGACATACGACTACATCAACCGCATTGTGCTAACGCTTCCGCTTACGGTCTACGAGGGTACGTGGACGAACACTCTCCCCTCTCGTTGCTATATCATCACCATGATCTTGCGTGTGCGTAGGAAATTTTTTGAAATTACTACGTTCCCCAACACGCCCTACCCCCCTAGGTGCTCCCCCTTGCCTCGTGGGCCCACGGTGGCCCTCCTCCACTTATTCCTGCACCCATCTTCTTCTTCTGTCTCACACAGACACGAAAAACCAACTCAAGCACAAGTTCCAGCCCCCGTTGCTGTGATTTTCGATCTCCTTGCTCAAAGCACCTCTCGCAAAACTGCTTGGGGAGATTGTTCCTTGCTATGTGACTCCTTCATTGGTCCAATTAGTTTTTGTTCTAGTGCTTTATTCATTGCAAATTTGTGTTGCATAGGTGACCATGTTCTTGAGCTTGCATGTCAAATTTATATGGTTCCAAGTAGTTCTAATGCTTGATATAGGCTCTAGGCACTTGTGGGAGTTGTTGCTATCAATTTTATTGAAGTTGGTTCGCTTTTATTTGAAGTTACTAAAATTTTAAATTGTTTCAGAAATAATGAAGAGACTTTTGAGGGGCTCGTCGAGTCGAAGCTCTAAGGAAAAACAAAAGGAAGAAGAGGAGAAGCCCAAATTTAATTTACCTCGCACCGCGGAGGTCCGGCCTTGTGAATGGCCTTCTGATGACTTCTTGAGGAGAGCTGGGATTTATGATGATTTCTATATATTAATTGAGAACGCCGGTCTCACCAACTTCCTCCACGACCAACGTCAGCAGTATCTCTTACTCACAAATACTTTTGTGCAAAACTTCTACTTTTTCCCTAAGAAATCACCTCCAACAGTAGAGTTTCATTTATATGATGTTGTTAAAAAGATGACATTAGCTGAATTCTGCGAGGTCTGCAAAATACCCTTTGAGGGCACCTTAGATGAACCCCACAGTAACGAAGTAGAAGCTTTTATTAACACTATCATGGTGGGAGAAACCAGGAAGGTTTCTAATGCAAGGATCACTAGCATTCATTATCCTGTTTTACGCTACTTTGCCATATTTGCTAGTCGTTGCTTGATTGGACGCGGGAAGTGTGGGAACCTTAATATTCCTGATATTATTATTTTGCTCCATGGTTTATACTGCAATAACTCTGTTAGTATGGGTGGAATTGTCGCTAGACGGTTAAGTCTGAACCGTACTAAGGGCCCCATCTTTGGAGGCATTTATGCTTCGCGCCTAGCTGAACATTTTGAAATACCTATTAGGCATGCGGAGAAAGAAGAAACAGCGCTGCCCCGTGCTTATCTAGATTACAAGAGTATGATAGCGCATGATTTTCTTGTTAAGAGTCGCGATGGGGAGCTTAAATATAAATTATACTTTGATAAACATCACCCTGAGACTATTACTTTGCCTGCTCCTTCTTTGTTTAACTTGTATGCAGAGCCTCACATTGTTCCGTGGTCGGCTGTTCAAACCTATCAGAACCCTGCACCGGCCCCAGAGCCGGAGCCACAAGATGAGCCTCCACGACTATCTGTTTATTCTTGGGATCCAGAGGAGGCTGCCAGCCAGTGGCAGTCAGAGTCTTCTTCGTCACACTATGACCCCAGCTTCACCTACGGATATCCGCCAGGCCATCCCTGGCAATAGACCAACTTAGGCCAAAAGCCTAAACTTGGGGGAGTACGTATTTCCCACCGACATTACATTTATGTTCACACACACACTCATTGCTAGATGTCGGTGCTCATACTCTTTCACTGTAATATCCATGTTAGTTTAAATTCCTTTTTCCTGCTTTCTTCTTGTGTGTTTGATAAACTTTAAGAAAAACCAAAAAAAATAGTTAGTTTACCTTTCATGCCTGTAGTCGAATTAAAAGGAAAACCCAAAAATATTTCCCGTTCTTCTTTTTACTTGTTGGGAGCTTTCCCGTGTAAATAGTTTTTATTTCTTTTCCTTTCTTTGGGGGTCGAGAAGACTATATTGAAAATGCTTAGTGGCTCTTATATGCATGATTGATTATTTAAACCTAGAGCCATATTACTTGTCTTCTCTCTTGAGTTGAATGCTTGCAGATTCCAGCTTAGTCCAATGCACGTGCACTCTTATTATTATACACATCGTTCGGTCGTGCAAGTGAAAGGCAATAATGATGATATATGATGGACTTATTGAGAAGAGAAAAGTTGGGATGAACTCGACCTCTCTTGTTTTTGTAAATATGATGATTCATCGTTCTTGATTCAGCTATTATGAAGTAAACATATTTGCAATGACATTTAGAGATTATAGTTGCTTGTGTCATGCTTGATTACCTATGAGTTATAATGGTTTACCTTGCGTGCCAACATGCTATTAGAATGAGTATGATGTGGTATGATGGGGTGGTATCCTCCTTTAAATGCATTGAGTGACTCGACTTGGCACATGTTCACGCATGTAGTTGAATCCATTCAACATAGCCTTCATGATATTTATGTTCATGGTAGATTATATCCTACTCATGCTTGTATTCGGTGTAAATTAATTTTAATGCATATTTACGACTGTTGTCGCTCTCTCAGTTGGTCGCTTCCCAGTCTTTTTCTAGCCTTCACTTGTACTAAGCGGGAATACTGCTTGTGCATCCAAACTCCTTAAACCCCAAAGTTATTCCATATGAGTCCACTATACCTACCTATATGCGGTATTTACCTGCCATTCCAAGTAAATTTGTATGTGCCAAACTCTAAACCTTCAAATAAACATTCTGTTTTGCATGCTCGAATAGCTCATATGTCAACTAGAGCTGCCCTTATCTTCCGTGTTAGGCAGGTTATTCTCAAGAGGAGTGGACTCCGCTCCTCGTTCACGAGAAAATGGCTGGTATCCGGGATGCCCAATCCCATGCTTTATGCAAACGAAATCAAAATAACTGCAAACAAAACTCCCCTTGGGACCCGTTGAATGTTGGAGGTACTCGTTGTTTCGAGCAAGCCATGGATTGATGCTTGTGGAGGAGGGGGAGTATAAACTTTACCATTCTGTTTGGGAACCGCCTATAATCTGTTTAGCATGGAAGATATCGTCGTCTTTTAGTTGTTATGTTGACAATGAAAGTATGCCGCTCAAAATATAATTTATCTCTATTTCAAAACCGAGCTCTGGCACCTCTACAAATCCCTGCTTCCCTCTGCGAAGGGCCTATCTATTTACTTTTATGTTGAGTCATCACCCTTCTTATTAAAAAGCACCCGCTGGAGAGCACACTGTCGTTTGCATTCATTATTATTGGTCTATATTGGGTATGACTTGACTGGATCTCTTTTACCATGAATTACAATGTTTAGTCAGTCCTTGATCTTTAAAGGTGCTCTATATTTATGTTTTGCGGTCTCAGAAAGGGCTAGCGAGATACCATTTTGTTATATCATGTTATGATTATTTTGAGAAAGTGTTGTCATCCGAGTTTTATTATTATGGCTCGCTAGCTGATTATGCTATTGATATGAGTAATTGTGAGACCTACGTGTTATTGTGAGTATGGTTAGTTCATAATAATTGCTGAAACTTGAATGCTGGCTTTTCATGTTTACAACAACAAGAGCAAACAGAGTTTGTAAAAGTTTTTCTTTTTCTCTTTCAGTTTGTCAACTGAATTGCTTGAGGACAAGCAAGGGTTTAAGCTTGGGGGAGTTGATACGTCTCCGTCGTATCTACTTTTCCAAACACTTTTGTCCTTGTTTTGGACTCTAACTTGTATGATTTGAATGGAACTAACCCGGACTGACGCTGTTTTCAGCAGAATTGCCATGGTGTTGTTTTATGTGCAGAAAACAAAAGTTCTCGGAATGACCTGAAACTCCACGGAATATCTTAGAATAAATAATAAAAAATCCTCGCCAAAGATGAAGGCCAGGGGGCCCACACCCTGTTCACGAGGGTGGGGGCGCGCCCCTCCCCCCTGGGCGCGCCCCCTACCTCGTGGGCCCCCTGGTGGCCCTCCTACGCCAACTCCAACTCCATATATTGGCTTTCGGGGAGAAAAAAATCAGAGAGAAAGTTTCATCGCGTTTTACAATACGGAGCCGCCGCCAAGCCCTAATCTCTCTTGGGAGGGCTGATCTGGAGTCCGTTCGGGGCTCCGAAGAGGGGGATTCGTCGCCGTCGTCATCATCAACCATCCTCCATCACCAATTTCATGATGCTCACCGCCGTGCGTGAGTAATTGCATCGTAGGCTTGCTGGACGGTGATGGGTTGGATGAGATTTATCATGTAATCGAGTTAGTTTTGTTAGGGTTTGATCCCTAGTATCCATTATGTTCTGAGATTGATGTTGCTATGACTTTGCTATGCTTAATGCTTGTCACTAGGGCCCGAGTGCCATGATTTCAGATCTGAACCTATTATATTTTCATGAATATATGTGTGTTCTAGATCCTATCTTGCAAGTCTATAGTCACCTACTATGTGTTATGATCCGGCAACCCCGAAGTGACAATAATCGGGACCACTCCCGGTGATGACCATAGTTTGAGGAGTTCATGTATTCACTATGTGCTAATGCTTTGTTCCGGTTCTCTATTAAAAGGAGGCCTTAATATCCCTTAGTTTCCAATAGGACCCCGCTGCCACGGGAGGGTAGGACAAAAGATGTCATGCAGTTCTTTTCCATAAGCACGTATGACTATATACGGAATACATGCCTACATTACATTGATGAATTGGAGCTAGTTCTGTGTCACCCTATGTTATGACTATTACATGATGAACAACATCTGGCATAATTATCCATCGCTAATTCGGTGCCTATGAGTTTTCCATATACTGGTTTACGCTTATTTACTTTTCCGTTGCTACTGTTACAATCACTACAAAATACCAAAAACATTACCTTTGCTGTCTTTACTTTTGCTACCATTACCACCACTATCATATTACTTTGCTACTAAACACTTTGCTGCAGATACTAAGTTTCCAGGTGTGGTTGAGTTGGGAACTCAGCTGCTAATACTTGAGAATATTCTTTGGCTCCCCTTGTGTCGAATCAACAAATTTGGGTTGAATACTCTACCCTCGAAAACTGTTGCGATCCCCTATACTTGTGGGTTATCAGTGGCGGTGGACAAATTCACCAAGTGGATCGAGGCAAGACCAATCAAGAAACTGGACGGGCCAACAGCCGTTTGGTTCATCAAGGACATAGCGGTGCTCTACGGCATGCCGAACAGCATCATCACCGACAACGGCACCAACTTCGCCAAGGGTGCACTCGAGCAATACTGCTCTGTCTCCGGCATCCGCCTCGACCTGGCCTCCGTTGCACACCCGCAGTCCAACGGGCAGGTCGAGCGGGCCAACGGACTCATCTTGTCCGACGTCAAGCCACGACTCGTCGAGCCGCTCATCCGCTCACCTGGTAGCTAGCTTGACGAGTTGCCGGCCGTTCTCTGGAGTCTCCGCGCCACGCCGAATCGGTCGACCGGGTTCACCCTGTTCTTCCTCGTCTACAGAGCCGAAGTCGTCATCCCGACCGACGTCGAGTTTGACTCGCTGCGCGTCGTGATGTACACCGAAGCCGAAGCAAGAGAAGCCCGCGATGGCGTCGACCTGCTCGAAGAAGCACGCCTCCTGGCGCTCAGTCGTTCGGCCATCTACCAGCAAGGCCTGAGGCACTATCACAGCAAGAAGATCAAGCCCCTCGCGTTCCGCGAGGGCGACCTCGTCCTCCGACTCGTCCAAGAGCAAGAAGGCCAACACAAGTTGTCCCCTCCATGGGAGGGCCCATTCATCGTGAGCAGGGCCTTGCACGACCGCAAAGCCTACTACCTCATCGATGCACGCAAGTCAAGGAAGCGCAAGAAGGACACCGCTGGCGAAGAAATGACCCGGTCGTGGAACGCAGAACTCCTCCGCCCGTTTTACAGTTAGCTGCACGAGTGTATGTATCATCGCCTTTTATAAACGCATGAAACAATGGGGTTCCCAAACGAGACTCGGGGGCTGCCTTTTGTCGACCAATTTATTGTGTCCCTATTTTCCTGCATCACTATGCCACTGAACCCGGCCACTGGTCCAACTCGCTCGACCCGGGGGCTCAAGGGCTGGCCGGCTCGGTCGCCACCCCGCCGCCTTACTTGGTGATTCCTGATATAGTTAGGATGCCACGGTCCCCACTTCGCCCTAAAGCTACAGATCCAGCTTTGGCTGTCGGCTGGCAAGCACAACGGGCCAAAGCTCCTTTACGCTTCATACACTAAGTCAAAGGCTGCCAGGTCGATCAACCCGGCCCGCCGCTCATCAAATAAACAACCGCACGACCGGTTGTTCGCTAACCGGCTTCGTCGGATTGCCGCCAGCTGGCCCAGTGGGTATTCCACTCGCGCTCAACGTTTCGAAGGGCCCAAGTCCTGCGCGCTCCTCTCGAAGAATCGAACTCCTTGTCACGGACCGGAGCCTTGGCCGTCTGACTTGCGGGGGGGAGGTTTGAGAAAGGAGAAGCGCATGAAATCGGTTCAAAAAAACGGAAGGCAAAAGCGAAAATACTCACGACATTTGCACACAAATATTTAAGAAAAGGCCCACGGCCCGAGTTCATTACACCCTAAAAAAACCCCAGTGGGTGGGTGGACCTGCTACTTAACAATTTTTACATAGAATGTCTCAGGCATCTCTAGCGCCGCGTTGCGACGTCAACGGCTCTCCCCTGGCGGCCTCCGGGTCCAGCGAGGCACTGGTGTCCTCCTCGGCTCCTCCATCGCGGTAGACGCCCGTCTCCTCCGAGCTCCCCTCCGGATCGTGGAGAAGCAAGCCATAGTCGTCGCTGTCCACGACCCTGCCATCTTCCGTCCGCTCCGGGTGGAACTCGTCGTGGAAGGCGAACTCGGTGATGTAGCTGGCCCAGGAGGCAATCCGGCTGGCTTGCTCCTGCAAGAGCTGCTCCGAGCCGGCCCGCTGGCCCATCAACGCGTCCAGTTGCAGGTCCGGATGCCAAGATAGCGTGAATCGGAGCGCCATCTCAGCACCGGCACGAGCGGCGGAGACGTGCCACTCCTGAAGCCGGTCCGGCCCCATCTCCAACCAACGCGCCAGGCGCGTGAAGCTGCTCGGCTCGACGGAGTCCGGCCAAAGGGTCACCGTCATCGCGGTGCCAGCCTGGGATAGCCGCCCCATCTGCGTTCCCAAGACCCACAGGCGGGCCTCAGCGGCGGCGATGATCTCCGGGAAGGTCCACGCCACCCGGGATTCTGTCCCAGACCCAACGACTCCGTTCGGGTCGCGCTGATAGCGGTCGGCTTCCTCCGCCAGTCGCTGCATCTCCGGGAAGGCCCCTGCCACAAAAGAAGACGCATATCAGAAGAACAACAACAAGGACGAAAGGCTGGATCCCGACCCGGCAAAATGCAAGAAAAAGCACTTACTGGAGAAGGACTCTTCCAGATGCTGCGCTTCGAGCAACGTACTACGCCGCTCCCGTTCAATGGCTCGGTCGCGCTCCTGGAGCGCCTTCTCCAGATCGGCCGCCTTTAGCTCGGCGTCCTTGTCGTCGGTCGCCTTCTCGGCCGCCTCGCGGCGACGGGCCTCGTCCTGACGGGCCCCCTCAGCCGTGGTGACCTGCCCCCACAGGCGATCCACCTCGGCCTGGAGCCGGCCGTTGTCGTCGGCCAGCTTGCCGCGCTGCTGGTCCGCCTCCACCAGGGCCTGCTGCGCCTCCACCACCTTGGCGGCTTCCGCCTTAAGAAGCTCCACCTCGGCCTCGAAGCGGCTCTTGTGACCCGCCAGCTACTCATGCAGCCGGTTGGCCTCGTCGAGAGACCGCCGGACCACGGCCGCCTCAGCCCTCGCCTGCGCCGCCTCGACGCCAAGACGGCCGGTGTCGGCGACGAGCCAGTCATAGTGATGACCGGCCCGGAGCAGACGAGTCCGCCAGGACAGCACCTCAGCTGCGAAAAACAAGGATTCAGCAAATGAGAAGGCAAAGACTTAAGATTTGGCCCAACTGTTACACAGTTGGCCCGAATCTCGGGGGCTACACCCAGTGGGTGCGCTAGCGCGCCCCCACTAGAAAAGAGCACAAGGATACCTGCGGCAACGCGAAGCTCCTCCTCCTTGGCGGCGAGCTGCTCCTTGAGCTCCCGGTGCTTGCCCAGAAGACGGTTGAAGGTGGCGACCCGGAAGGCATCGAGATGCTGAAGAAGGCAGAGGTCAGAACAAGCCCAACGCTCTAAAGATTCGACCCAACTACTACGTAGTTGGCCCGAACCTTGGGGCTACATCCAGTGGGTGTGCTGGTGCGCCCCCACAAAGAAGAAATCGCAAGAAAGGAAAGGCTTACCAGAATGGCGCGCTCTGGGTCGCACGTCCGCTCCACCTCGGCCTAGGCGAAGGCCTCGAGCCGGTCCGTCTATCCACGCAGGCGGCGGCTGACGGTGTCCAGCGCTGCCTCCTCCTGGGTCTGAGGCCCGAAGACCACGGCGTCCCCGCTCCGCGCCGGCTGCGGCGCGGCGGCCCGACGCCCTCCCTGCCGGGGCACCAAGGCGTGCTCCCTGCTGGCCGCTCCCGACGCGGCCAGCACCTCCTCCGATGCCCCTCCCGGCGCCGTCTATGACCCGGACGCCGGGACGTCCTGGGTCGCTGCCTCCGGTCCAGACGCCGGGACGGCCTGCTGCGCCACCACCGGCCCAGCTGCCGGGGTGGCCTCCGGCACCGCTGCCCGCGGTGCCTCCTCCAACACCGGCGGCGCCTCCGGCACCGCCGCCCGCAGCGCCTCTTCCAAGACGGCGCCGCCTCCACCACCATCAGCCCCCGCTCGCTCGACTACGTCGACCCGCGGCGGGGTATCATCCTCCACCTCCACGACCTCCTGGTCGTGGATCACCACCTCAGCCCGGCCTTCGCGGCCACGCTCCCTCAATGACGACGGCTCGAAGACCGTCGCCGCCGCCACCGTGCCCTCCGGCATCTCGCGCTAGGCCGGCTCCGCGCCGGCTCGTGCCCATGCCACCGCCGCGTCGGTCCAAGCCCGGACCGACGCCGCCTCCAGCTCCGCCTCGGCCCTGTTCCTGTCCCGCCAGGCCAAGCCTTCGGCGTCGTTTGGGTCCAGGCCGAGGTCCGAGTCGGCCCGTACCTCCACCTCGGCCTGGTCGGCGAGGTCGGACCGGCTCCTGCGGAACGCAGTCTCTTCGGCGGCCGCGGCGTCCGTCGCCGCCCTCGCCAGCGCGATTGGCGACCTGAAGAAGAAGACAGAATGAGCAAAAAATAAACAAGGCTAGCTCAACGATCCGGTGCGTATGGAAGATGAAGCTTACCCCGACAAGACCAGGACTGGGGTTGGCCTCCCGTTCCTGGCGCCGCGCTTCCTCTTGGCCGGCCTCCCGGCCCCGGCCGGGTCCGCCGTGAGCTTCGGGGCCCGGGGTCGCGGCGCCACGCCGTCTTTCCCTTGCAGGCGGCTCGGCGCCGCCCCATGCGAAGACCCAGCTCTGCCCGCGTTGCTGCCTCCCCCGCCCAACGCCGCTGCACCAGCAACAGGCGTCAGCATCGCCCGCATCGTGCCGTGGTCAGCAACTCAAGACACATGAAGAAAAATACAAAACTTACCCGCGCGACGCCCAGCGCCGGCGTCGGCTTCGGCCTCCTCCTCCCCGCCATGGGCCGCGGGCTCCTCTGGCGCCACCGGCGCCACCTGCGACGGAGCCCGGGCGTAAGGATGCGGGATCGCGTTCAGAAGCACCTCTTGTGTCGCGTCAGGACGGACGAGAAGGTGCGCGGCAGCAAAGTAAGAAGAGCAGACACTCACCTACGGCGCCGGGTTCGACTCGCTGTACGGCACCTTGCCGAACCGCCAGTCCACCCCAAGGTTGGCCTTGGAGATGTCGTTCACGCCGCGCGCGATCTGCTCCGCAGTCAGCCACGTTGACCCCATGCGGTTGGGGTCTTGAAGGCCGACCATTTCTCCGGTGAGGCAGGAGCGCCTCTGCAGCGGGAGGACCCGGCTCATGATGAACGCGGCGATGAGGTCGGTGCCGGTGAGCCCCTCCTGCGTCCTCATCACCGTCACCCGCTCGCAGAGATTGACAATCTCCTGCAACGGGCGCCTGGGAGAGTAGTCCCAGTTCGCCTTCGCCCGCGGCGGCGCGATGGTGAAGGACGGAAGATTGATGCGATCCGCACCCAAGTTGCAGACGTAGAAGAAGGAGTTCTGCCATTTCTTGGCAGAATCCTCCAGCGGGATCTTGAGGAAATCCGCCCCCGACCGCTTCGAGATGACGGCGGCGCCGCACTCGGCGAACTCTCCATCCGACGGGCCCTGCTGCTTCAGGGAGAAGAAGCGCGCCTAGAGATCGATCGTGGGTTCGACCCCCAGGTACCCCTCGCAGAGGGTGACGAAGTCGGAGAGCTGGACGATGGCGCCGGCGCCAAGATGATGCGGCTGAAGCCCGAAGAACTTCAGGAATGTGTGGAAGAAGGTGCTCGCCGGCAGCCCAAACCCGCACTCGAAGTGCGTGAGGAAGACCACGCGCTCCTGCTCCTCGGGCCGAGGCCTCTGCTCGCCGTGCGGCAGACGGACGCCGACGTCCGTCTCCCGTGGCAGGCGTCGCGACGCCTGATGTTGGGTGATGTCCTCGGTGGTGACATTCAAACCCATCCAGGAGCCTGACGGCAGCGCCATGGACGAAAGAAGGGGAAGGAGAAAGAAGATGGACGACGAAGAAGTTCTGCTCGGGGCAGCGGGCGCCGCAGTGCGTCGGTTGCAAAGAGCAGAGCAAGGGCAAAGGGGCAGGAGGGCGCGAGCGAAAATGATGTCCGCCGTCCCCCCTGCCCCCCGATTTATAACCCTTGGTTTGAACGTGGGGAAGTGGGATCATCTGCACGCGCCCTTTCCACTACCCCGCAATAAGTGTGCACGTACACACGTAGTAACTGCCCGGGGAAGAGCAACCGGCCCCCGGACGCCGCAATAAATCCGCACGCGTGGGCCAAGGGCGCGCGGCGGCAGGCCCCAGCCCGTCGCCCAGTCCCGTCACGCGCGTGACCTGTCAGGCCCCTCCGACTTCCGGGCACCACGTGGCGCCCGCGCGAAGCCCGAGGGATTGCCCCAAGATTCGACAGACTCCTTGGTTCCCGCCACGGCCGGGATGCCGCGATCCGGTTTCCGAGAAAACCGGCACATAGCGGGTGTTGCCGGACCCGGCGCTCGCAGAATCCGCCTTGCTTAAGGGGGAAACTGCGAAGGCCCACTCATCCGAAGACGGCGGACCTTCACAGCTTCGGGGACTACTGTCAGGGGGATGAACCCCGGGCAGGCAACAGAACCCGGATCCTTTTCAAAAACAACGGGGCTGGCACCACCCCTCGAACCGGCACGCGCTTGGCCGGGTCGCTCGACCCGGCCAAGCCCCGCAACCCGGGCAAACTCTCCGACCCGGCAGAGACGCGTCGACTCGGCCTCAACAACTAGCGCAGGGCAGCCGAACCCGGCGCAACCAAAGCTTCCTCGACAAGCCAGCACCACCCGTGGCGTGCTCCGCAATCCAGCCACAGGTCGGCTGTTGTCCCATCCAGGCCGTACGATGGGACGAGTCTTCAATCAACGATGACCAAGGCAACAGTGCCCCGCCCATGCCTCTGGTCAGCCGGAGCGTGGCAACAGTGCCCCTCACCTACCCGCTGACCAAGGCCGGCGTGGCTACAGTGCCCCGCCCTCACCGTTGACGACAGCAAGCGGCAACCTGACGGAGAGCCACTGTACACGACTCGACTCGGCCACGCCCTGACGATCGACAAGACGGCGCACAGTCCCCCTAGGCACGCGGGGCCCGCACCTAGGGGAACCCGGCGAACCACAAGCCCTCAGCGGGACCCAGCCCGGGTCCCCGGACACCGACAATCCGGACCCACCGGCTTATAACATTACCATTGTACCCCTGGAGGGTTGGTCTATAAAACCCCTCAAGAGCCCACGATCATACGGGCAGGTAACGAGAAAAAGGCAAGTGAGCACAGAACTAGACACCGAAATAGCAACACCAGAGAGAAGGAGCAGCCCAAGCCTTGGCCAGCTTCCTTCCTCCCCCATATAGCTCCAGGAGCAACATTGTACTATCGAACATCCAACTACACTCGACAGGACTAGGGGTGTTATCTCTCCGGAGAGCCCCGAACCTGGGTATGTCCGGCGTCCCGCGCCCGTTCATGCCAACCTCGCCTCTGGAGCCCACCAGCGCCCTCGAGCCTCCTCCTCTCTTTAGCCATCCCTTGGCATCTGCCGTGCGCCCACCATGACACCGGGTTTTATGAAGTGTCGCGAAGCAAAGGAAACACCACATGATAACCAAAACTTCACTCGAATATCATTCGTGTGCTCATAGGGATCGGACTTTTTTTTGCGGATGAAGGACAACCTTTTTTAAGAACCTTTAATACAACTAGTGACATCATTAGCCTTATTCTCGCGTTTCGTGTGTTTGTTGTGTGAAAATTACTCCGTCTAGTTTTTTAGATAAGAGAATTTTCCAGCTATCATAATTTATGTACTTATCAGAAAAGAATGAAGCTTGTGTATTTGCTGAACAGTACGCCGGAACGGATTTGATGTTGCCATGTTACATATTCCATCGAACATGCAAACGGTTTTGTACTCTTGCTGCTAGTACATCCAACCTTGTGGATATCCAATCCTCGCTGAAGATCTCCATCAGAAAACAATCTTTGCCCAAGGCAGTTCCGAAACCCATGGCACGTAGCTCAACTTCAAGGTTCTACTGATGGGAAGATGATTAGAGCAGAAAATCCAGGCCCTAGCAGCAGGTATCAAGAAGCTGCTTTCCGAGTCTAGGACGGTCCCTCCACACGCAGAATTGAAGCTCCAAAGTACAGGTGCACACGCAAAAGCTCAAAGCATGGCATGTGCCGGCACAGGGCCCTTTCCCTTCTCCTCCACCCGGAGAATAAAAGGCATTCAATGTTTTGCTCCATGAGCAACAGTGACCCAACGTCACGGAGCATGAACATGTGTGGGGCGGGGGAATGCATCTAATCTGCCATCACCTACACTGCTATACACGCCAGCGTAACAAGTGACATAGTTTCGTTTCTCATGAATGAATATCACGATTACAATTACAATCACATATCGGTAAGATGAGAAATAGTAGGGGACCACCACATCACCAGGTACTCGAAATAAGCTCCCGTGTCGCTCCCGCGAGCGGCTCGGGAGCAAACTCTAGCCGCCGCCAGCACCCACCCACCCTCCCCTCCTCCCCTCGCCGCTGTCGGCGGAGGTCGCCGGGCGAAGCCCGCGTGGCTCGGCGGCGGCGGGGCCCTCTTCCTCCTCCGCCCGGGGCTGGCTGGCGCGG
>NC_057813.1:219445227-219445869 GCF_018294505.1 Triticum aestivum | reverse complement strand
ACGGCGGCTCGGCTGGACGACGGGGGTCGCCGTGGTGTGCGCGGCGTGGCTGCTCAGCTGGGCAGCTGCGCCTGGTGGTTCGGCGGGGGACCTGGATCTGGCAGGTCTGTGGATGCGGGGTGCAGGACCAAATCCGGTTCTCTGCAGACCCGTCGACGAGGAGGCTTGCTGGTGGCCCTGCACAGCGTTGGCGCGCTCGCTGAGTGGGGGGTGCACGGTCCAATGGAGGTACGGGTCGGCCTCGGCCGGCTGCGTGGGAGTGGCTGCCCCGGGCGAGTAGCCTGGCCGGTGCTAGCCGGCCGGCGACGATGGCGCTCGTGGGCGTCGCTATCCTCCTTGGAGGCGTCGTCGGGAATCTTCACAGCCTCTACTTCCGGTTCAAGTTCTTCGGGTGAAAGCCTAGATCCTGCTGTAGGGTCGGGCGGTGGCGTCGTCTTCAACGTCGTTCCCCTCTTTAGGGCGTCGTCTTGAAGACCTTGATCCCATTAGTGCTTCCTGCAGCTGGACGTGCACAATGGCTTCTGTGGCAACGATGACGGCGGTGAGCAATGTCGAAGGCGTGGCCTTGGTCGTGGTAGTCGGCTCTTCTTCTCCGGCGTGTCCGTGGGTGTGCCTCGACCGCCTGTTGTTGTGAAGTCGAAG